>NC_023170.2:5183277-5488176 GCF_000231095.2 Oryza brachyantha
CTTTTCCCTAAAAGGTCACTGTACTATATCACTTTTTAGGGACAATTCGAGGCTTGCATCATTTTCTCCGATAAGTCCATACATGAGACCAAAAGATAAATAGAAGTTTAATAGAAAAAGGTCATTTGAAATAGATGTGTGAAATGTTTTTATTGGAGACACAGATATAAAACTAATTTGATTGTCATGTGGGTTTATTTAATTTAGTACTCCCTCCGTTTCATAATGTAAGATGTTTAACTTTTTTGTTTGCAATGTTTGACCAATTGTCTTATTCAAAAATTATGGAAATATCATTTATTTTGCTTGTGACTTACTTTATTATCAAACGAACTTTAAGCACGACTTACTATTTTTTATATTTATAATTAATTTTTGAATAAGATGAATGTTCAAACGTTGCAAAAAAATATCAAACATATTATGTTATGAATTTTTCCATAGTAGTAGACATATATTTATTCATAAAAGGTTGAGAAATAAAACACACAGCAATACAGCATATCCCAACCCTAATCTACACGCAAGTATAGGGAAAGTTAATTTATCGGAATCTCGGAGAAAATATATATATACCACTTTACATAATTCGAACATGTGGACAAACTTTTCAGAAAACACCAACGGTAAACGGTCGGTGTGATGAGCAATTGGCATACACATCTTTTACTCCAAAAGAGAGAAATCTGGACTTTCAGAACATAGATGATCGCAACTGTGACTTTGTAGCCTTGCGGCTAGCGCACTGAAGCAGACGTGTACAAGAGCAAGTATAATACTGCCTCCGTCCCTAAATATTTTACGCTGATTTTTTATAAATATTTGACTATTCATTTTATTCAAATTATTTTATCAAATATATAAAACTACATATATGTATAAAAGTATATTTACCAATAAATAAAATGATATAAAAATAATTAATAATTATGTAAACTTTTTAAATAAGACGAATAGTCAAATATTTTTTAAAAAATCAATGGCGCCAAATATTTAGGGAAGGAGGGAGTAATAAGGATAAGTATGTTAACTATAAGAATGCCACGTAGTTTCTAGAGAAGAAATGTAAGCAGAGAGAGATTTAGGGCCTTTTTGTTTCATAGGAATTTTACAGGGATTTTAGAGGAAATAGTTCAATTCCTCCAGTTTTCTTCTAAAAATCCTTTGAAACGAAGAGACCCTTAGTGGGTTTTGGACAATGATACGGTATTCTAAATCTATTTTTGGCTGCGATTTTATATAAAATTATATATAAAAACTAAATATTTTTTATTCTTTTTATCAAAATGTACGCTCTTTGTGACTCATATATCCATGTTATTATAGTATTTTTAATCTAAATAAAGTTATAGTATTAAAGTTTGATCATATTTTGTTGTTCAAAATAACAATTATAGAACTAGAGATAACTATAGCTAGCTACACGCGAAAATAAGGTCCTCCTTCAGTGATAGATAAAATAAATACATGGTTAAAAATATATTGATAAAATATGTGTCTTGTTTATTGTATTAATAGACAACTATATATTATATGCTTTTATCTATATAAGTAACTTTAGATGATGTGGCATATGCATATAGTTAGTAATTAGCTATACTATTAAACTTGCTAGAGTGACATATGAATGCGGTTAAACCAGTTGAAAAGACACTTGCTGTAGTTTCGGTTAAAGCAAAAGACTAGATTATAATACATTACCTAATTAAAAAAAATCTAAGATAGACACATGTTGGACGTACGGTCAAAAATATGGAAACAAGACTACAAATAGGTCATATATGAGCTAAAGTTAAATAAAAATAAAATCCAAAAGATTATGTATGTATTTATGTACGTAGGCATGTATGTTCGTATGTGTTTTTCATAGAAAATATAGCTACAAATTTGTGTATATATGTGTCGGGGAAGGGGTTGATTTCATTTTTTTTAGATACGTATTTATAGATAAAAGAGTGTATATATGCATGTACAAAAATAAATCGCCTTTTATATTCATTTATTAAATTTCTATACACACACGTATAAAGTTTGTCGAAGTCCCATGTAGGAGCCCCCATGGTTAACACATGGATGCACCTTTTTGGAACAACTATAAATTCCTCGGTTTACGTTATAAGATTTTTTAATTTTATCTTAGATTTATTTGTGCTAATAAATCAAGACATATATTTATAACGTATATATATATGAATATATTGATAAATCTAGATAAATATATTATGGAACACAAAGAATATATGACAGGCATGACTATTATGTACATATGTGTGTTCCAATGGAAGAGCGAGAAATTCAAAATTCAACATATACATGACCTCAGCAACGAGCATTTAGTGTAGCCCGACAGGCCAGACATGCGTCGTAAATAGATTCGTGAAAATACAAGAAATATTCCGTTAAACTAATTTAGTGCCATCCATCTATATAGATCGCCTATCTAAGTAAGGACTCAGATACTCGACCATTACCTAACAGCCATTACCGTCGCTAATATAGGCCATAAGAGAATATGACTCACGTGTTAGTAATTATAATGTTATTACAATAATAGTTGATGATATAAATTCATAAGTAAGACATGTGTCAATATATAGGGTGACAAATGAGTCGATAGTCTATAGTCCACCGCTACTTTTACTTATTAGACAAATCATGATACCTAGAATTATAAGTGTTAATCCAATGGCTTGGGTCATCTTCTATTAAAATAGTTTCTATAAAAAATACTTTCTATACAAGAAATATCTTACCTATTATAGTTTTTATATGCCAAAAATTATATTTCTAACTAGAAACAAGACAAACACTATAACACTATGACACTGTGTGTATATGTGTATTAGAGATTTTATATAATTACAAAGATATAATTTTCAATTGTAAAATTACTATAAATATATACTATATACATTTGAAATCGAAGTTCAACCACAACATCAACACAGTTGGTGCAATACAAGAAGCCAGTGCAAAAACAACTTCATAATATCAGCAATAACGCAAAGATAATAAAGTTTGTGTTTGTTACCACGCCATAGCTGCGCTTATCATGAGATCAATCGAGACTCCAGATCACTGTTACACAAACACGTAGACGGTCAAATCACTAACAGTAACATCAAATAAATCTCTGGTAAATATGAATAGGTATTTGTGGTTTTTGGAATATTGTGTTGACAATATCTTCTAGGTAAAATACGTGAATTTATTAATTTGTGAAATAATGCACATTGCTGGATATTTTTTTAATCACTGAATGAGAAATATTCACCACCCCAGATAATAATGAATGATAAACACAACCAGCGAAAATATTACTATTAATTTCAATTTGTTAAGAACAATGTTGTATATTTTTTTACAAAAAGAGTTCATGTGATAAATATTTACTATATAATGATTAGTCAATTAATATTTGATTTAAATTTGTATTTTATTTAATATAAGGAGACACAATAATATTTGTTTTTAAACTCACATAAAACATAGATGTTGAATCACCTACTATTTGAGAGTGCCCTGATCGTTTTGTTCATTTGATATATAGAAACATCAATATTTTTTTATTTAATATAAGGAGACAATAATTGTTTGGGATACAACTCATGTTTACATAAAATAACTTTCATTAAATTTATATTTTGGTGTTTAAATTTGTGCTAATATTATATAATATAAATAAATTATTTAATTAATATTATTGTTGTAACGTGTGAATTTGATTTTGAAGTACTTTTGAAATTATTGTATGAACTAGGTCTAGATGAAATTATTGTTTGGAAACTTGTGCTTGCAATATATACTAACCTATTTTTTAATTTTGCAAAGATATAATAGTTATATTATTAACTAGTGATTTGCTACTATGCTATCAAAGTAAAAAATACTGCCCGATAGAATGGCAAATTCAAATGTTTAGTATCACATTAATTTGAAAAAAGTTAATATATTTTTTTGTGTTACTTAAAATACCTTTTAGTGTTAGCACGAGTATAATAATGGTATATCCTAAGGATTGATGTGCGTGCATGCGTACGTACCTCCATGCATGTGCTTATTTGACCTACCTACCGCTTATGATCGAGTTGCTAACAATATAAAAACTTTCAAAATTAATCTACAATGCTTTAGTTTTAATTATTTTATTCGGTCATCTTTTGACTAGTACTGAAAGTAGAAGTTACTACGTGCATAAAATATGTTTTTTTCCGCTATACGTATCGATCGATCAAATTTAAATTCTCAATTTATAATTAACCCCGCCGATCACGAATGAAAGAAATAACTCGAAATGACAGCAGAGGATGGTGATGACGAGTGTGCTCCGGTTGATGATCCATGACCATGAGGCGAAGATGGATGACAGTGAGCATTTTTTTTGATATGAAACCGTCAAAATTTTTAGATTTATATTTGAATATTTAATTTATTTGAAAGTATATATAATTACTAATTGTTTTAGTATGGTATGATTTATTATACAAGAACTTTAAGAATGATTTTACACATTTGCATAATAAATTCAAATGAAAGGAATGGCTAAACGTGAAACAAGAAGTTAATTGTGTTAAATAGAAAAAAAATATGAAGGTTTTGAGCCCCGTTAGATTTATGGGAGCCTCCATTTAAGCTCCTCGTAGAATTTTACATAATGATAAATAGTAAGAGAGCAGAAACAGACAGACCCGTCTATCATTGTTAGTTAATTTGATATATCCGCAATTACCGGTCGGGTCGTCGATGGTTAGTCGATCGATCGGTTGCATTGGCAAAGACGGACGTATAGTAGTACGTGCAACAGTGCAAGCAAGTATGTGTGTGGATCATATATATATATATATTCGATCGATTCGCCGCTAGCTAGGTGGATGGATATATGATCGGGCAGCGGCGGGCGGGGCCAGCAGGACAGACGGACCAGATCCAGACGGGTGATTAAGAGCCAAGTTAATAGTATACTGCTCTAATTTATCGGTAGTTAATTTAATGGTCAATTCATACAATAGTTACATCCAAAACATCAATACATAGTCTCATATATCATACATACATCTTGTCTTAGAGCTCGTGTACAACTAGCTATAAATTAGTAGCACATATTTCTTCTCTCTTCATTCTCATCTCTTTAAAATATTCTTATAACCAGCTTACTATACCACTATAAGCGGGCCGCGGAGAGGAGAGGACAGGTCGGCAGAGCGCGCGGGTGGTGGACTGGTCGGCGTCCGCCAACGCGCACGCACCGCCCGCCCGCTCTCCACTCCTCTCCTCTGCGGCTGCCTGTGCGCTGGTCAAGCTGCCCCCCGCCGCACGCGGTTTCCGTTTGTGTCCGTCCGCCTCGTCCAAATGTGACGGTGACACCCCATTCTATACGTTCTTCTCGTTGAGGAAAAGATGACATATTATATGACAATTCAATAGTATAAATAATAAAATTAATTATTGTGAGACTAAAATTTTACTCTATAAGATAAGATAATGAACTTCTATATTAAAATTTTACCGAAAAGTGTATTATTTACAAGTTTAAAATAGAGACTGTATACGGAGCGTCTGATGCAGGAGTTTCTAAAACTTTGTATAGTGGTAACTAGCCATTATGATTTGGATGTGAGGATAAGAGTTTGTTAGAGGTAGCATCAATTTAAAGATGAATTTTTTCTTGAATGACTAATTTGAGATTTGAAGAGATAAATTTTAGCGCCCGACCCTAGGAACCTCCTAGGCCGGGCCCGTGCTTAGGACATTAAGACTTCCCTCACACGACCAACACACGTCTTTTCTGTACACCTTGTCCTCACTCATGAGCATCCAGGAATAACTCACCGGTCGGCCATCCATCCTAAGATTGTTTGGCCGCTTAACCTTGGATTTCTCTTGAGATAACCTTCTGGAAAAGAAGTTGCAACTTATTGGTATGAGTATCTATCAAATCCTATTAAGCCTTGGGCTGAGATGTTACATACACCAACTCTCAAAGGATCCGATGTCCCTGTCGGTCCAACATACCCAAACTTGGGCAAACAACTAGGAATGTTCCCCCCTCTTGGCCAGGTCCGACCCATGTGCCATGTCGTGTCCCCGTAGGGCCCACGCGCCATACGCAACATGTCCGCGCCCGTGAAACCGCGAGGGTCGGCTATGATACCATTCTGCCCGACCTTAGGATCCCCCTTAGGCCGGGCCCGTGCTCTAGAACATCAAGACTTCCCTTAGATAAGCTTCCGAAAAAAGGTGCAACTGGTTGATATGAGTATATATCAAATCCTATTAAGTCTTGGGTTGGGATGTTATAGCTATGCTCTTGAAAATGCTCTAAGAATACTCGGCCATCTGGATAGCAACTTTGTTAGAGTTTTCTTTTTTTTTTTTCAAGAATGCCCAAAATTTGGCTTGTAAAGCCAAATGACGTTAGGGGAGATTTTTTTTCACTAGGTATTTTGAATAAGAATTTTATACGCAGAAAGTTTCTAAATAGATTTATTTTGTTTAATTTCAAGAGTTAATGCTTAATTAGGCCCTGTTTAGTTCCCAAAACTTTTCCAAAAACATCACATCGAATATTTGAACATCTAAATAAAGTATTAAATATACATGAACATTAAAACTAATTACACAATTATGTGGGAAATTGTGAGGAGAATCTTTTAAGCCTAATTAGGATATAATTAGCAATAAGTGCTACCGTAATCAACATGTGCTAATGACGGATTAATTAGACTCAAAAGATTCGTCTCGCGGTTTCCAGGCAGAATCTAAAATTTGTTTTGTAATTAAATTACGTTTAATACTTCAAATGTGTGTTTAAAAATTTGATGTGATGTTTTTGAAAAAAAAAATTTACAAACTAAACAAGGCCTTAATCTACGCTAATGACATGTCTTATTTCACGTGCCTGACGATTCAAACGCGGCGTGCTTTATTTTCAAGGGAACAAAAGTCACACGTAGGGTATGGGTTGCAGCTTCTTGGAGCTAAGCTAGCGCGTACGTCCTCGACGACCGCAGCTAAATTTTGGCTGATTAATTAATTCGTTTCACACGCTTGCTGCGTACTACTCACAACTTTTAAAAAGACTTTATTTTTAGCCTCTTTAAACCATCAAAAATTTTATCTTTTAAACAATTATGTATTAAAGTTTAATAAAGAAAAGGAAACACGTACATATGCTTTGAGATTTGAAAGGTACTGAGCAATTGTAGAACTTTATATTGGCACGTGTGAAGTATGCCTTTCTGTTAGCAATTATTACATTCGAGTTGAAAAAAAATGAAGATAAACACGTTAGAATCTAAAAAGGTAAAAAATGAATTAAGGTTTGAGAAATTAAATGATATTTTGATCTTTATAGATTAATACTGATATATATGAGGTTGACTACAAATAAATTAATTTTTAGATGAAGGAATATATATTATAGCGATATATAACGTGCTGCAGCAGCAGCAGCAGCACCGACCAACGAATTATAGGCCGCGTTACGTACGTCGCCGTCTTTATAGCTCGCTCGCTCGCTCGGCGACCCACTCTTAATTAATCAATTAGTTCTAAAAGAAAATCAAATCAACAGATAAACTTTGTAATCTAGGAAACCATTTATATTTGCTTCTTGAGGGGGAAACAATTTGTACTGGATTAATATTTCATTTATATAACATTATTAGCGTAGATTAATTCAACGGAGTTTGTATATAACATTATTATAACCACACACACACATATATATATATATATATATATATATATATATATATATATATATATATATATATATATACTCTCTTGCGGGTGGGGTCGTTATTTTTAGCCTCTTCGGGATATCTAATTAGGGCTGGATAACGAGCCGGCTCCGCTCGGCTCGGCTCGTTATCTTAACGAGCTAAAAACCCAGCTCGGCTCGGCTCGTTATAAAGTTTGAGCTGGCTTGTTAGGCTCGTGAGCCATGTATAAAATATTAACCTAAACAATTTTTCAATAGGTTATATAAGCAAATTTTCATTTCAAACATGCAAATCATATGAAATTGTATTTAAATATTAAAGTTTGAACCAATAAATCACATGGTGAATCTATAAAGTACTGAACCCATGTATTCCACGGTGAAATCAATAAACGCCGGTGAATCTTGTGTCTTTGGTCTAGCTCGTTAGGCTCACGAGCAGCTCACGAGCCAGCTCGAGCTGGCTCGTTATCTCTAACGAGCTAAAATACCAGCTCGGCTCGTTAGAAAAATGAAACGAACCGAGTCAAGCTGAGCCGAGTTTGTCACGAGTCGAGCGAGCTAACGAGCCACGAGCTTTCTGTCCACCCCTATACCTAATCCTAGGTTTCGTTGGTACGTGTTTTAACCTGTTAAATAACATATTTTATACAAACTTTTATATAAAAGTTGTTTTAAAAATTAAATAAATCAGTTTAATTTTTTAATAATTAACATTAAATTAATAGAATACTAATCATATTTTTTTATTTTACGTGTGGCTAATTGGCTAAGCCAAACCTCACGGCCCGAAAATCCTTTCACTAAACCTACACAATCACCTTTTTTTTCTTGACCTTTTATGCCAAGTTTAATGTAGGAACTGTGTGACACCACATATACCCTCTCTGTTGTAAAATATATGGATTTCTAGAATTTACATGAGTATTTAGAAAATAGTTGGAATTAAGTTATAATTGTTTAAGTGAGAAAATGATTGAAAATAATTAAACAAAGAGTGTGATAACGATTGGTTGATATGGTGAATAATGTGAAGAAGTTGTTTTTAAAAAATTTTCAAACGCCAGAAGTGGATATACTTTGGAATAGAATAAAAAGCATATTATATCTGGTCTCGGGTTGTTCAAAATTTCGTTTAGAAATAGTGTCATATCTTGTTCATTGGGTTTTTATATTTTTTATTAGCAGGCATGACTCATTATTTGTCGGTAAGGAAAATAAATACTACATCCTCAATTAACCTCTAAATTTATGATGCACGCAACTAAAATTTTCAAAACTTAATCACAAAACTTTTTTTTAAAAAAATAGCAATTAACGCACGGCGGCACGGGATTAACAGATCGGCCAAAATATTACTAGGAAGGACGGCCTGCATATAACATTACTGCACAATTACAATATTGTACAAAACATTATTATATACTTAACAATTTAAATAATATTAAGCAATTAATCCAACGCAGGCAGGCGACTGCTTTACGCTACACGGAAAGCTGGGTGCCTTTTTGGTCATGCAATGCCACTTAATTATTTGGCACCTTTTCGATCGTTCGCTGTCGATCCACTAGTTTGTTAAGGACACCAACTTGACAAGCAACACCAACATTGCATGCATGCATCTTACTAATCTATCTTTCGTCTATATGGCCATGTTTAGTTTCCTAAACTTTTTCTAAAAACATCGTATCAAATCTTTGGACATTTAAACAAAGCATTAAACATAAATAAAAATAAAAACTAATTACATAATCATAGGGCAAATCGTGAGACAAATCTTTTGAGTCTAATTAATACATGATTAGCCATAAGTGCTACAGTACCAACATGTACTAATGACAGACTAATTAGGCTCAAAAGATTCGTCTCGCGGTTTTCAGGGGAGTTGTGAAATTTATTTTTTCATTCGTATCCAAAAACTCCTTCCGATATCCGGTCAAATATTCGACGTGACCCTTTTGCCAAAAATTTTTACCAACTAAGGCCTTGTTTAGTTTCCAAATTTTTTTTCCAAAAACATCACATCAAATTTTTGGACATATAAATAAAGAATTAAATATAGATAAACCAAAAAATTAATTGCATAGTTATGGAAGAAATCTTGAGACGAATTTTTTGAGCCTAATTAGTCCATAATTAGCCATAAGTGCTACAGTACCAACATGTGCTAATGATGGATTAATTAGGCTCAAAAGATTCGTCTCACGGTTTGCAGGCTAGCCGTGAAATTCGTTTTTTCATTTATGTCCGAAGACCCCTTCCGACATCCGTTCAAACATTTAACGTGACACTTCTTCCAAAAATTTTCTCCATCTAAACATCACCTTAATTTCACCCACCAGCTAGCCACCATGGCAAATGGCTAAAGATGAAGCCACTCTCCAAACATGTCGTGTACCTATCCCGTTCAAACGTAACCACGTGCATGTGTGAGAAGCAGCTAGCTAGCAAAAGGTGCAAGTTGCATGAGTCAACCATAGATATGCACACACATAGGCCTTGTTTAAGGGGTGTTTAGATCGAGAATTTTTTTGGAAGATGTGTCACGTCAAATGTTTGACCGGATGTCGGAAGGGGTCTTCGGACATAAATGAAAAAACGAATTTCACGGCTAAGCCTGCGGTTATCTTTTGAGCCTAATTAATCCGTCATTAGCACATGTTGGTTACTATGGCACTTATGGCTAATCATAGGCTAATTAGGCTCAAAAGATTCGTCTCAAGATTTCTTTCATAACTATATAATTAGTATTTTTAGTTCATCTATATTTAATGCTTTATTTAGGTGTACAAAAATTCGATGTGATGTTTGTGGAAACTAAACGAGGCCTAAATTCAAGGCCAGCAGTGGCAATTGGCCAGTAGTGGCTATAGCTTGTTGGAGTAGATTTTGGTTGTGAAGAATGTGATCTCATGAGGATCAACGAAGCTCTACGCACGCCAGTGTGAGATGTAATGATCACCAGAACTTATTTTTTGGGTCTAGCTGAGACCATACGTACTGGGTTAGGAGGTGTTATGTACTCATATCACTGGTTGAGACTACGTACCTTGATCGTTCTACTTTGAATATACATAAGATTATGCGATTTTAGCATTTGAGGATATAGACAAATGGATTAAATTATTACAAAGCTGAATTTCTATATTCAAAGTAAATTGCACTTTCTGTGAAATAAAATGCACCATGTTCTCACTTTGTAGTATGTTTAGCATATACCTTTGTTTTATATCGTTGTATTGAAATAAGTTTCACTTAACATCAGGCCACATCATGAAACTATAAAAATTTAATGAAATTTTACAAAATTGAAACTTGGTACAACATGGTATAAACTGCAAAAAGTTTTATAAGTTAAACTTACTATGATATACCTTGGTGTAAAGTGAAAATACGTATTAAACCTGGTGTAAAGTTAAACATGGAGCATTTTACCGGATGCAAAGTGTAATTTACCTTTTTTATTTATTTTAGAATATAATTTGAACTTTACGATTTACTCTCTTATTTCCATACTAAAATCATTTTTGGCTATCCATACGAAAAACTAATTTTGAAACAAACCAAGTATGATTTATGATTTTTATGGATTTTCTTAAATACATTTGTAGAATACCTGTACTAGTACTAGGGGTATCCCTAGACTATACATACGTATGGTAGGGGTTACCGGATATGAAAGTAATTATATCTGTACAGGATCGGTTAGGAGTTTAGTAATATCCAGATTACATGCCGCCTACACCGGGCTCAACCGTATCCATAGGATAGATTCTATTCTTATTAGATTAGAACTCTCCTATATCTGTAAGCCCTATCCCCACTATATAAAGAGGACAAGGGCACCCCTCATGGGGGCACGGTATATTCAGATCGGCTATTCTCTAGTTGAACTGTTCTCAATCGAATACAATCGCTAAGGAGGAGTAGGGTATTATCTCGTATCCTGAGAGTCTGAACCTAGGTAACCCTATGTATTCATCCTAACCATCTATCTTTGCGCCTAGCTAGCCACCCCATATATATTACCAATCCAGATCATGGACAACATCTTTTAATATCTTTACTACTATAAAGTCTCTAGTGGTGATGGCAGTAAATCTGCCACCACCTACTCCCATTGCACTTTTACAATTTACCCACTTGACTTCGTAATATTAAAAATCAATTAAATCTAGATGGATATCCACATAAAATCAAATTAATATGGATATTTTCTATATGAAAAAGATGATCGTATATTTCATGAAAAATACTTTCCTATTTATTTTAGGAATAACATAATATATTTTTTTATCGTTTACAAAGCACAGACATTCAACTAGTCTATTTTTAAGAAACAAATCATCCTAAATGTTGTTACCAAAATCTACACCATTTAGCCATATTATCGTACCTGGTGTGGCAAATATAACCCTGCCATGTCATAATCTAGTAGTGTGATAATATTTTTGTCACGTTGATCTCGTCGGTGTAGCAAAACTCTGGTCATGTTAATCAACGTAATCTTGCCATGCCAACAGACTGATACAATATATTTTTGAAATAACTATCAAGATAGTTTGTTTTCAATAATAAACGTTAAAAAGGTGCGAGAAAGAAAGAAAAATCTCTTGCTACCACAGTGTACCTATCGATCGGTGTTACCTTGCCTGTACCGGGTATGCGTGAATGCGCGTCTTTGCACCTCAAAAGGAAACTTCTCACGTGTGTTTACCTGAGAAAAGGCTTCGGCTGACGCTTTCTATCAAAGACACACGTCACGCGTTTGTGTAAACCCAGTGAAAGCCAAAAAGGTAAGAGGAGGCTCTTCTCTCAGACCAAAACCTAAAGTCAGAAAAACACACGCTCTCTCTCTCTCTATTTGGACTTTCAGCACACCAAATACGCCCCCCCCCCCTCTCTCTCTCTCTCATTGGATTATATACGTCCTGGGCCGCGTTTGGTAGCAGGGAGGGAGGGAGGAAGGGAGTGAGTTCTCGTACACGAAAAATATAATAATAGATTAATACATAATAAAATAGATTAATATGATTTTTCTAAAATAACTTTCCTATAGAAAACTTTCGTAAAGAAATATACCGTTTAGCAGTTTGGAAAGCGCGGACACAGAAAACAAGGGAATAAAATAAATTGTTGGGTTGCGAACGCGGCCTTCACGACGAAAGATAAGTGATTATTTGATCTTTTATAAATAAAAAATTAACTATTATAAAATTCAAAGTATGCTGTATTAATATGAGATAATTAACTTTTATATAAAAACATTTCTCAAATAATTATTGCTTAATCATTCGGAAAAATATCGTGTATAAAAGTTGAGAAAAGAATAATCCAGTCTAAGAAAAGTAGCCGATCACACGAAAACACGTACACATCGATCCTGCACACGGAGGCTGCCTGGAGGATTTACGCGTGAAGCGGCAGCAGACTAGCGTTTGACCGTATGTTACTTTCAGTTGGTGATTTTGGCAGTAATGGCCAAAGTTGACGAGAGCTCAGTTCTCCGGTTGACCTGACTTTATTTATTTATTTTTTTCAAAATTTGCAGCTGTGACTTTTGAAACCACAGTTAATGATTTAGATTTAATTTGGGGTCTTTTGTTGTTTTTATTTAATGCTTTCTCCTTCTGGACAGCACGTACGAATATAAATACAAGTCTTGCTTGAAATCGTTATTTTTTCTTATCAGTTTACATGTATGTTTTCTTAGCCATTCGCATTAACTTTAATTACGTTGACATAGCGAAATGGCTCTAACTTTTCACCATAGCTTCGCCATAAACCCCTCTGCCTTTTCTCTTTTGGTGGCCACCCCTAAAATCCTCTTCCATCCCTTCCTCTGCTCCCTGTCCATGATAAGTGGATCCCACCGAGAGTGAGAGAGAAAAGAGAGGAAATAGTAGGAAACCATTTTTGGTTAAACTATAAATTATCTTAACTTTGAAATTTCATAAAAAATCATTTAAACTCCGAATTAAATTAAGCCAATTTTTGTTGAACTCATAAATTTACCTATTTTAATTTGGTAAAATAAAAGTGATACTTTAAGCACATGAATTTAATCTAATAATTAGAGCTTTAAGGGTATAGTTTTAAAAGGGGTTCTAATTGTAAAAATTCACAGGAAATTCACCTATCTTAAGAAAATTACGAAACTAATTTTGATAAATCTAGAGCGTTATGCCATTTCTGTGTCCTTGGTTATTTTACTCTATTTAAGTAAAAAAATTTTAGTACACAAAATGTGAACATAAAACAAGTAGTAAACTTATAAAAACCATATCGTTGACTTAGCATTTTATAAATAAAGGTAGCCTCATTATCAATCATTCCAAAAAAGAACTAACCACTGAATTAATCATTCATTTTGTAGTACTTTGTTTTTCTGAATGTATATTGAAGAACCCCTAGGAGGTGAAGAGGGGGAAGAAATTGAATTTACTCTGCCGAAACTTCACTCAAGGCAAGAGTCCCACTTCCTTTGATCACTTTTTTTCCTATGTTTTATTTCATCTACTCATATGTGAAATTTGGTGAAATTTTGATATATTCAACGTAAAGTTTGTTGAGAGTGAAAAAATGTTGAATTTTCATCTTTCAATCTGCTATATATAAGAAAAAATTAGGTAAGACTACAAAAATTGAAATTATTTAAAAACTTCGACTAAGAAGTGAAAGTAAAAAACACTCCTTTAATCTGGTTGTAGTATTTTTCATTCAAAATTTGAAATTTTATAGCATAAATTAATAATATTAGACTGTTTTTATAACTACAAGGAAAATTGTTGATTTCCATATTATGATATATTGACTCATATCAATTGATGTTAAACGATCTAAATGGCATCTTACCTTATATAAGGTAAAATAAAGTTTACCCACTAGATCAACCTTTGATGGATGTTAGATGATTCAAAATCTACGCTATATTGTACTAACTCGTTCTACTCATTCTACGTCTTTCATTCATCATTCTTCAAATTCGATGACTAAAATCATCTTCGTTAGATCAAACGGCTAGGATGAACTCCATTTTTCCGTGTGCAGATTTTCTATATATCAGTCATATTCTAAAATACAAATATATTAACAATTATATAGTTTCCATGTTAGATTTTTTTCCTAATTATAAACAAGACAAATATTTTATATATATTAGACTTAATAAAGAAAATATATAAAATTTGTAATCAAATAGTTTTTACAAATATGCAATATATACCTTTAGAATCAAAGTTCAATATTAGTGTTGCATGCACAATAGCACAAGCTGGGACAAAACCAATATAATGAAGTTCATGTTCAATGCCATGACACAGTTGCGCTAATCATAAGATCAATCAAGACACTAGACCAGTATTATTGGATGTCCAAATAGTCAAGTTACTGACAATATTACCAAAGATAAATCTCTGGTAAATAAGAATGAGTACTTGGGGTTCTAAAATATTTTGTTAGCACATATTTTATGTGAAATAAGCAAATTTCTTGATATATCAAAATAATACAGCACTATAAAATATTTTTAATCATTGAAAGATATGTGCACCTCCTAATAATGACAAATGGAAAACAATATTAGTAATTTTACTTTGTTAAAAAAGAACTCGTGCGGTAAATATTTGCTAGGTATTATATAGCCACTTAGTGTTTGATTTAAATATAATTTTATGTAATATAAAGAAGACACAACAAAATTTGTTTCTAAACTCATAAAAAACTAGACTTTGAATTACGTGTTGTTTCAAATTGCACAGTTATTTTGTTCATTTGAAATATTAAATGTCTATAGATTTTCATTTATTATAAGTAGATGGGATGCTTGTATTAGATGCAAAACATGTTTATATAAAGTAGCTTTCATTAAATTTAGTTTTATGGAGTTTAAATTTTGTGTAAATGTTAGATAACGGAAATAAATTATTTAATTAAAATTATCTTTGAAATCTGTGAATTTGATTCTGTACTGACTGTGGAATTACTGTATCAATTTGTTGTGGTAGTTTTTCTGAAAAACAAATGTGTACACTTGGTCTTTCAAGGTTTGAAATTGCCACCAACCTTGAAAACTTTTAATTGCAATGTGTGCCAACCTATAATTAAATGTGCAAAACTACAATAGTCACTATTAACCAGTGATATACTTTTATAAGTTTTATAATAGTAATTAATAGTCAAAGTAGTGCCTTGGTGATCGTCTTGGTGTCATAAACACCATTTCCTCTATTTTAACCTGTTGACTTTTGAGTATACTTCTGAGTGTTTCTCTTATTAAAAAATACATAATTATTATTTTATGACTTAATTTATTAAAAAGCATTTTAAATATTATTTATAATTTTCATACATGTACGGAAATATTGAATAATATGTATAAGTCAACAATGCCAAATAAAAAATTGAGTGAGTATTTGTGACACGAATATGAGTAAATTTTGGACAAAACTAGCACTACACTGGTCGGTAAACCAAATAAATTTTCCTTAATTTCTGTAAGCATATTAATTTTGCTCCATGGAAGGGAATAGTAAACTCTCTATATATGCAATATTTAAGAGGGGATATATAAGCATCAATATTTCAGCATGATCTATTTAACAACGCAAAAGAGGGATTCCAAGATAATAAACATGCACCTATATATTATCTCTATCACCTTTATTCAGCTTATCAATAATCGATAATATATACTATTAATTACTTCGTTATCAGATCGGCCGATTGTATTATTATCCGTGCCACCGGCCGTTATTTTTATTGCAACAGATCGAGGAGGATACGAATCAACGTCAATACGTAAATGTCACAGCAAGCAAACTAAGCAAGCCACTAATTCGAACAAAAAATATTAATTGTGTTCACGGCCATGCAATTCAAGTCAGAAAAAAAAAGATGGCGTGATCCCGAATTATTTTTTTACACACCAAACAAAATTAAAGTAGATTCTGGAAATCATCTTGGAACATGCTGCACATATTCACACAAATTTGCACATTCTTAAGTTTCCAGTGGGAGAGTTTAATCTTGTTCATGAGAAAAAAAAATTTTAAGTCTGCGATGCTGGCTGTGACACGTAACTGTTGCTGTGCAAGTTGAGGATAATTATTTTGCTTCGGTTTACTAAAATTATTATGGTCTTGTTCATTCCAAAGCTGTGGTTGCTGTCTTGCTGAGAATTCAACATAATAATTCTTAGTTAGTGGAAAAATCGCGTACTTAGTTGTATTTGTAAATATCGCCTGCACGTACGGACGGTCTAGCTACCATCACTTGTTTTTGTTTCTAGAAATTATATAATTACGGGAGATTCAAATGATGGCTTTTCGAATAGCATGGAAATTAAGCACGCATTCATGGGCATCAAAAAGAAATACAACTACACGACTAGCTAGCTACTGGTCTAAATTTTAACGAGTGGTTGCCTGGTCGGTATTGAACCCTTTTTTTTTTCAATCTGGCGGGTGACGTGCACACGGGCATACCATCACACCGTATATCATACTGGTTAGAAAACAATCCCGATGAACCACGATAGGTCAAAGACATGAGATTTAACGTGAAAACCCTTCTAAATCAGGAGAGAAAAACTATGACGTCAGCCAGCAAATATCTTCGCTCCGGCCCAAGCCTTCGGCAACGGGCCTCCATTTCGCTCTGGCAAAGTGACATTTATATGAGCGCAAATAAATTTAGGTCACAACTCAGCCATACCCATACTTATATATATCTATAGATACGTCATATATATATATATATATATATATATATATATATATATATATATATATATATATATATATATATATATATATATATATATATATATATATATATATATATATATATATATATATATATATATATATATATGCTCAAAAGGATGAATAACAACTAGAAATCTTTGATTTCACTATATTCGTACATTACGTTATTTGTGGGCATCAGAATTTATTTATTTTTATTGTAGTCATGCATCATAGGTCAACCACAACATCGCTATTATTAAATTTTCTTTTACTCCTACATGCTTAGGTTAGAATAAAAATCAAAACCTGCTAAAAAAAGAATCAATTAATATCCCAATAGTATGGGGAAAGAAAATAACTCTAGTCTTTTGTGTTCTTCTCACGTCCATACATAATGCATGCATACATATTTTGCAAAATATATGCACTGAAAATAGCAAGCCGATACAAAGTGCACACACGAACGTAGATTTAGATATATGTTCATTGAGATTTTAAATCATAGACTTGGCACTGATAATCTCACTATTAGGATACACACGTGCGAGCATCAATCAAGATTATCAATGCACATTCCTATGTTGTGTAGATATGAGGGTCGAATTGATACACTTAAAAAACCAAAAACAAAAATACACTCACACACTCACTAGTGCTCTCTCTTCAATTTTGCATAATTTGATCTTGTAAGAACAACATGCATTGTATGGTTTGCCGTTTAGTTGTCACCATTACCGTGCCAAAAGCATTTGCTATGATATATCCAAGATTAACCTAAAATAATCTTGAGCAGTGGTAACCAAAATTTCTTATATTTTGCACGGATGTAATTTCTGCAGCTAGGTCGACACCAATCCTATGAGACCCATTATCATTTACCACTAATTCAGTGCTTAATTTGCAGCAGAGTCAAGCAAACAACAACAAAGTAGAAGGTTTAGAAATCCAGCACCACAGAACAAACACAAATTAATACACTAGCACAGTAGATATGCATATATAGTTCTTTAGTGGCTATGAATATTAATTAGACAGGAGTATGATCCTGAACTGACCACATCACCCTTTTCCCTGATCTTTGACAAATCAAAGGCTCCAAATTGCATTATTATTTTTTATGATGATGCCTGTTTCTGACCCCCAAAAGGACCTGATCTGTCCAAATTCATGGCCCCATGACAATTTTCTCTAAAAGGTACTCCCCCCTGTGGCCTTGTTGGCCATTCTCACCCATGTGTGTTTTATTTTGAACAAAAACAAAACAAAAATGTGCATATGGTACGTCCTGTCATTTTAGTAGCCATTTGTTCAACTATTATATCTTGTCGGCAACTGATTTATTCTTCCACTTTACAGATTAACTTTGTCATTTGTATTAACTTGACTAAACACCGGCTATGGAAGCATTTCGAGTACATGACCTAGGGAAAAAAAATTAACATTAACGGTAGTAATCAAATGGTTCACAACAAAAGGGGTTCTGATATACTATATGTGTAGCAGTCGATTTTTTATTGTACCATAACTTATTTCATATGATGCAAAATCTACGCCAATACCAAGGCTCCAAATCTTGAGGTTTAATTGGGGTGTGTCACTAAATTTGAATGTGCAATTGACAAGATAAATAAACATGACAAGAATCCTGTTGATTGAATCAAATAGTCGACTGATAGAGAACAACCGATTTGTGTAGAAACAATGTAACGGGTCAATCGGCTATATTATCGATGTATGAATGTGTCAACTGACAAGGAGTATTAGCTTTAATTAAAAATACAAAATATCTAATCTAACTTATTAAGAGTATATTAATAGACGGACCTAACTGAGACATCATAATATTATGATTAATAATGATAGATCAAACACCTAAAATATCAGCATCAATCACCATATGGTGAACCGATGGCCTATATTTTTTTACAGTGATAAGATAACTCATTAGTTAGAACTCTGATGAAATGATGAACAAGATATATCAACTTAATAAAAGCTATTTGATAAACTTAATATAATATGAGGTCTAACCAACATAGTACGAGATTAAGGAAAAACAAACAGTAAATTATCAAGTCGATATAAGTTGTACAGAGTGGTTGACCAGAACAATTTAATAAAGAAACAAAACTTAAATAGGTTTGATACGATAAATAACGACCATATAAATTTATTTAAAATATTGGACCTAACAATCCTAATGTAGCGAATTCGGTTATTAGGGTGACAAGAACTCACTCAAGTATTGGAGATTGAACTTAACCGATGTAGCCTAGCCGACATCTCACTCCATTGAAAACTACTTCTAAGGGTGATAACATACCAAATTTCACGTTGAACAGATTGTTATTTTTATAGGATTTTCGGATACACATATTTATATCCTTAGGACCTACTATAGTCCGATATGGTTACATGCAACATGCGATATTTATGGTACTTGAGACAATATCTAGAAGCAATAATTTTTTAGTTTAAAATTATGATACTCTAAAGTATCTAATAACCAGACCTCAATGTACATTTCAAGAATGATAAAAAAAAACTCTTCTCAGCTACTAACAAGATTCACGCATCTTTCATCCTCCATAATTGAATAAGGCTCTCCTGTGATCAAACTTTCACAAAATTACGACCAATAGATAGATCGAATCCCACCATTTCGTTCGTTATGGTCATTATGTTATCTCTCCTGTGGCGCTGATCCCAGGCAGGCTGCCATCAGGAGAAAAAGCCATGACCAGCTGCTCATCTACACTGTGTTGTTGCCAATGAACGAGAAGACAAATAGGCAACGCAACTTGTCTCTTTGTGACGACACATGAATTAGCCCATGGAGCACACACAGTTGGAAAGAAAATTAGAGGAGTGTAAGAAAAAGGGATACATTAATGACCTCACAGAAAAAAAAAAGGATACAATGACATGTGGGCCCACTGAGTAACACATAATTTTGGGTGCATAATGATCATGTCGCAGCATTTGGATCCGAAATGTTGGGATGGTTTTCTGCAGCTTTTTCTGGTGTCAGTGATGGTATTTTTTTTTGTTGGTAGCACATTTTCCATCTCCTAATTAGGCCGCGTTCGGCACTGCCCCTTTAGTTATCTAATCCACCTCATTTTTCTCGCGCACACGTGCATTTTTTACGAAAATTTTCTATAGGAAAGTTATTTTAAAAAATCATGTTAATCTATTTTATATTTTTCTAATAATTAATAACTAATTAATCATATACTAATCTATTACTACGTTTTTCGCGACGGATAACTAACCTACACTATACCAACTGCCGAACGCGGCCTTAGTGCTATGGTATTTAGCAAATTTGCTCAAATTATTTCATGATTAAAAAGAACTACCCTATAAAAGATAACCTTTCATCTACCTCTCTAGCAATCACAGAAAACGTAGTGTGACATAAATATAATGTAGCAGTAAAACATTAGAAAACAATGTTTCTTAACGATGACCATACAAAATGTATTCATCTCCGGGCTATTCCATCTTGTAGAGCATATCAATGTTTATTTATGTATGCTGCAAAATTAATTAGCAATGGTCATTACAAAAGCTACCTTGTGGAACAAACTCTCCAATGAATTATTACTAGGTCAGTTTGCTCTAAGGCTCTATTTAGAGGCATTTGGAATAACAAATGGTAAATGTCAAAAGTTTTTTCATTGTATTTTTGTAAGTTGGTATTTAGAGGCATGCAAAAGTTACCAATTTTTGGCAAAAGTGAGAGGTGGCCCGTGTCCATATGCACTTTTTTGTGAAATTTGCTACTCTAGACTGCCAAATGCCAAATATAAAGTTGTCATTTTCTTACCCTAGTGTTTAGATCTACTTTGATCTAAACAGTGCATAAGTACATCTGACCCATGGTCCTAAGGAAAATAAGGACATATTCCTAAAAAAATCAAAATAAAAACCATGGTCCTTTTCTTATATAATTATAGGCCATGCTTGAAGCAACAAGAAATAAAGCCACCCCATCTCTGATATGCAAAAAGCTAGCGAATGGAGAGTTCAAAACAAAAACAAAAACCAAAAAGTAGGCAAATGGAAAGAGAGGCCTTTGGCAGGATCCCCAATTAAAACCCCCCCTTTGGCACCTAAGACTCCACCCAAACACTTTTTGGGGGTGCTAGCTAGCTTCTTTTTGAGAGAATTATTCCTTGGGAATTTGATGCATCAATCATGGCAGGAATGTCTCGAGTGTCACTCAAAAAAGGCCAGAAAAACAGTGGAGTAGAAAGAAACATCTAGTGGGCAGTGGAGTGTGCTTTCCAAAAGGTTGGCTGCCAAAGCTAGTACAATGGCCATGCTCCCTAATAATAAAGCCACTTTTGGATACCTCAAAAAGCCTCTTTCACCAGTGGAAAACAAATGCACCTACAAGCCCCCAAAAGTTGTACTAACAACTTGCAGCAGCACTGAGGCACTACTGTGTACTCATCTTAAGATAAGGAGGGGAAAAAAATAATAAAGGAGAGTAGGATTAATGTAGATTCAGTTACCAGGCATAATGCCATGCTTTTATTTGTTCCACTTAGGTGCCTTATCAGCTAGAGCTTTAATGTTTAAAAGGAACCTGAAGAAGTGATCACAAGTAATTAGAAAGTTGCCCTAAAGTCAGGAGGAAAGCATCATTATTTGGTGCACACATATTTATGTCGATATTTACAATGACATGTGTTGATTAGAGGGTAAAATCATGTCCTCATGCATCATCCTTTTTGTCTTCCCCTAACCCCTTCTACTTTCTTGCACCCAAAGTATTTTCAGTTCACAGTCATTGCATGAGACTTTAACCACACAGAGATGATAAAAAGGTCTCATCAATCCAAAACCAAATTGTTAACTCCAGAAGGGGTGTTTCTAATTGAGGATTGGGAGGACCGATAATGATACCGTGAGTTAGACTGATTGTATTACTGATGAAAGTTTGTAATGACATTGACAAAAAAAATTAAGTAGTCAAATAATTGAGACAGAGGTCGGTGATATGAGGCTTAGATGGGATGGTAACAATATGTGCTTCAGGTAAATTTCTTCGACCTTGATTCCATTAAAAAATATCAGTTTTTAGTAATTTTTAATGACAATGTGCACTCATTTTTTTTCTTTGTATTAAAACTATTACTCTCTCTTTGTTTTTGCTTCTCATCATGACACAACCTTTCATGCCATATTTGAGCATTACTTTCTAATTACATATTTATACTATTTACTTAAAATGTAAATACCTGAAAGTATTTATCATCATAAATCCACCTAGTGTCATTTTCAGATATCCAACATTTTTATATAATACTAGCTTATAAGAATTTGAGGTTTGACTGTATATATTTTCTTCTGTTTTGTAATACTTGAAACCTTTTAATTGGCTTTTTTTTAATTTTACTATTTTGTTACGAATAGAATTGTAAATATGGAAAAATATGCCATACTGAAAATTTTAATTACATGGTAATATAAACATATAAGTCCAGTCCGTCGTAATCAACTATTTACAAGATATCAGTGTTGAAACTGCCGCAATTGCACATAATTTTTTTTTAAAGTATGCAGTTTTTGGAAGAGTATTTGTCACTGGAAGAAGTGCTAGGTGTGTAGTTTGATCAAACTATCTCCAGTTGCACATAATTGTTTTTTAAAAAATATGCAGTTTTCGTAATCTTCCAACTTCACATGCCTTTTTTGACACTATTCCACATTTATATATTCTTGGTTAGTAAACCATTTATATACATAAGTGTCATATAAATTTTGAAGAAAATGAAAAGGGGGACCTAAAAGAAATAACCAAACAACTTCGAGGATGACACCAAACGAAAATTGACCACACACATGTGTTTTGTCATTTTCTTGGTGGATGTTGACTCAAATGTCCACATTGAACAATAAAGGCTAAGGTACAATCATACACACACAAAAGATAAGCAAAAGGCTAGTTAGTGGCTATACAATCATGGTGATGCAAAACCAAGTGAGGGGGTGGAATAACCTAAAGGATGGATGAGGACTGCCCTGAAGCCAGCCAACAAACTTGTTTGCAATGCATACCTATGCATTTGCATATTCACATGTGAATTAGGTTGCGTTCGTTTGGAGGGGGAGATGAGTTAGTTATCCGGCGCGAAAAACATAGTAATAGATTAATACATGATTAATTAATTATTAATTTTTAAAAATATAAAATAGACTAATATGATTTTTTAAAACAACTTTTCTATAGAAAATTTTCGCAAAAAATACACCATTTAGCAGTTCGGGAAACGTGTACGTGAAAAAGAGAGGGTTAGATATCTATCTGGGGTGGCCGAACACAGCTTAGTGGGAGAGCTTAGCTTTGCAGCTATCCTGTTGCACTGCATTGGGGACTAGACAAACTTTCTAATGGAATAAGTGAGGACCAAAGGAAAGGATTGGCCCTTTCCATATCCTCACTGCTACATACTTTCTTATTTCCAATCATCAAGGAAAATGGTGGGTTCATACATACACACACACACAAAAGTACAGGAAAAGTGGTGGGCACAAAATAATGTGAAGTGCTTGTAACTTGTGACATTTGAGGAAGAAGCCATGGGGGGTGTACATTCAGCTAGATAGGCCTCAGCAAGAGATGACCATTTCTCTTGTGGTCCTCCACTAAATAAATTCATTGATGAAAAATTGCATGCACATCCAATTGTATATGTACAGAGATAGCCATTCAACAGGGAATTCTTGGTGTGTTCAATCTCTCTAGATTGCACATTGGGCCAACAGAATTTCCTTTGCTTGTAGGCATTTTTTTTCCACACAAAAAATAGTACCAACAAATTAATGAAATAAGTCCATTGGGAGTACTGTTTTTCTTTTCTTTGAATTTAGAAAGAAACCCATGTAGAGCCAATGGTTAGGGTGTACTGGCTCTTTCTATCAGTCTTCTCTATTTTTTCGCTATGTTCACATGAATGACATTAATTAAGTCGCCAATACTTGTGCTAGCTTACCCTGGAGAAAGTCGTTCTCGTTGTTTTTCTTTTTTTTCAGTTGCAAAATAAATATATCCAACTGTTTATGGACTGCAAAAAGTTGTTCTTCTTTTGGGAGTTTTCATGTTTCCTAGACTAGGTTTATCATTGGTAGCTCACCTTGGAAGCTAAACACATAGGTGGTGGCGCTGCACTAATTTTGTTGGTCCAACTCGTAACCGGAGAGGAGGTGTTTGTTTCTAGGGGCTAAACTTTAGCCGCTAGTCACATCGGATGTTTGGACACTTATTATAAATAGTAAACGTAGTCTATAAATAAAAACCATGCATAATCTTGGACTAATTTACGAGACGAATCTAATGAATCTAATTAATCTATGATTAGTCTATGTGATGCTACAGTAAATTAATTAGGCTTAAAAAATTCGTCTTGTAGATTAGCTCTCATTTATGAAATTAGTTTTATGATTAGTCTATATTTAATACTTTAAATTAGTGTCCAAACATTCAATGTGACATGGAGCTAAAAAGTTTAGCCCCATCTAAACAACTTTTATTTACTATACATGAGAAAATGAATGTATATTAATTAAAGGGGGAAATCGATCGGTTAATATGAATATGGATGTTGGTAATTCGTTTCAAACCTATCCCTTATAAAATGGTTTAAGTGGTTTTCGAAAGAAGAAACCATCTTCAATGTCAAACAAAGAAGATACCGCCTTCTTTATCTTGTATTACATCTCTATGGATAAAAATGGCCATCCTTTGGCTTTTTGGGAAAAAAGCCAAACAAAATATTAATAAATAAATAATAAATTTTATTATGTATTTTTTATTGATATAAAAGAAATGACTGAAAATAAAGTACGATAAAAAACACTTGAAATCACCTCTATTTAAATTTAAGTTTAACGATTTAAATTTTGACTTATGACCATAACTATAAGTATAAGCAAAATAATGGGGTTAAAAGCTTCTTAAGGGCCAAGATGCCCTCGTCATGTTTCGGTGCGAACAAGTGTCCCTGTAACAAGACTGTTTGTCAACAAAATTCATGGATTGGACCCCTTTTCATACAAAAAGATGATAAAAACCACGTCGGCGAGATCCAACACCAGACAAAATCTGAGCTAAAAAAGTCTCTTTCAAAGGGTCATCAAATTCCCCTTCCGACGGGGCAAATTCACTGGCCGGTTATTAAATTCTTTTCACAAATCACAAGTCAAGCCAGTGTGGATGAAAACTCGAAAATAGCTGCAGATATTTTTCACACACGGGGGAGGGAGCTAGCTAGATATCTAGGTGGGGCCCACTCTCCGGGGCCCGGTGGGCCCCCACAAGATTTATGCCCAGCACCACACACGCTAGCTCACTTAATAAAATACAGTAATATACCGTTGCAAACAGAAATTAGAACAGATGCTTAATTAATTGTTTCTGGTGGTGCTACACTATCGATTCATTAGTTCATCGTAGGGCACTCTCGAGTACATTTTAATTATATTATTATATTATCAATAGAAAAAAAATATTTTTTACTTTGTTAATTACTTAGTGCATTATCTTGTAATTTTTTTTTTTTAATAAAGATCACAATAAAAACGATGATATTACCTCTTTAAAATTTTACTACACCTAATATTATTGGTAATATAATTTAATCACAACCGTCCAATAAAAATAGATTAGTATAGATAAAATTCACTAGCCGTAAAAGAGTCAGTCCCTTCATCCTAATGTCTGGCTTTTTCTCTTCTGCCTGGCCTGACTGTAATGTGCCTATCACTCACTCTAATGGATTACTTAGTGTTCCCACCAAGAAATAATATCGTTTTTCATGTCTCAAATAAATGGTTAAAAACTTTAAACATTGATGTCTTTTTGTTGTGAAAAAAATTAATATAATCCAACCGCTGCATCAAGATGAAGAAAACCTAACATCGCATTATTGTTACAGTAGTTCCAGACTAAGCGAAAATACAAAAATAAGTATATTAATAAGTTGTACGAGGCCCATTTGTGTAAACTAACTTTGAAAGGTTTCATAATATTATGTACCATAATTTTCAAATGCTTTACAACAAAACTGGTGACTAGAGTTACATTTTAAAGGACGGATGAATATTGAAAGTAGTATATTTCTGCGTAAATGCGTCTCATAATACTATAATAATTTCACGTACTTTTTGAATCTTCTAGAATAGAATTTTAAAACTGAATATATATCCGAAATACTTAACCTAATACCAAATGATATCTAATCTAGGACTAGGATGATATATTTTGGAACGAAAGAATCATTATATTTTTACGACGGAGGAAGTAGCAAAACATGATTGGATCAGAGTCAGATAGAGGAGCATCATCACCACCAGCAAACACACAGCATGGTGATCTTCTCCTCCAACCCCCATACCCTGCTTTCAATCTGGGGCAGCTGGAGCTGGGATTGAATGCACAAAGCGACCCATCAAAAAGGTCCCAGAGAGAGGCATCCCCACACCAACAATGATCATAATCCCAGTCCAAGGGCCCCTGATTAATGAATGGTTCAGTTAATGAATGGGAGATGGTCCAGATGACCTGACTCCCATTCATGCTCTGCATCTCTCTGTCTGTGTACAAAGCTGAAAAAGATTTTGTCTGCTTGTAAACTGGACAAGAATCTCTTGTTGTGTTGCAGGAGTATGAAAAACTGTTCAGTTTGGCTGCCTGTTCTGGTTAGAAAGAGAAACAAAAGAAAGGACTTTGGTTATGCTAATCATTACTGTTTTTGACTGACAGTTGAGCTTCCTGAGTTTTCTTCCCCTTATTTTTTTTGTCAATGCAGGAACCCAAGAGGGCAGGTTTAATGACACACACAATGCTACAATGCTGATATAGAAGTTTGCCAAACGAGGTATCGGTATCTTACGATACTAAAATTGTTTATGATCGTTGGATCTAATAATGTCCATCCCGCTCTGTTAGATCCAATGGTGAAAAACGATTTAGTACAAGGTACTGGTCGCGATATGTACTTTTTATTGGACCGAAACAAATCTCTTGCCAAATACTGTCAGTTAACTCTTTTACAATACTTTAGGAGTAACACAGCTCCCTCAACTTATGACGGTGAGACTAAAATGGTTACCCCGAAATACAACTTGGAAGCAAATCATTTTTAGAAACAAATAAAGAATCAAATGATAAATATATTGCTTAACATTATTGTGCAGACACAACTGTCCTATTTCCAAACGTATGAAGAATATATTCATCTCTCCATAAAAAAAGAAAATAGCATGTCAGTTAATTTTAAATCAAGGCATCCTGTAATCAGGAAAGCCAAAGGAATGACTTGGCATCAAAGAGAGGCCATGCTAAACTAATCAGAGCCCAGGCCATCCAGGCCGAACTATCTAATGGGCCTTTTGTTATTCCTAAACAATAAGGTGTCGCCATACTTATTGGGCCGCATTTGACTTAGATTGTGTCGACGATAAGTTTATAATAACTCCCTTATAGCTCGAGTCCGCTTTTCCTCCCTCATCCACGAGAACCAGAAATAGGTTTCTCGAGCAGTTTTGGCGGTGGTACTATTGTACTCTCTCCTTACCTAAATATTTGACACCGCTGATCTTTTGACACATATTTGACCGTTTGTTTTATTTTATTTTTGTAAAATATGTAAAATTATACATATGCATAAAATTATATTTACCAATAAATAAAATGATATAAAAATAATTCATAATTATGTAAAATTTTTGAATATGATGAATAGTAAAATATGTATAAAAAAATCTACGCATCAAATATTTAAGGACGAAAGGAGTATATACATGTAGACTTGATCAACCATGCCAAGTCACATAAGAAAGGCCTATAGGGTTCTTGCTGATAGTTAGCCACTCCTTATCCCCTTCCTCTCTTTTGCTTTCTCTCTCCCCTCTTTCATGGACAGGCTGAACCCGTCGTGGAATGGAGGTGGCATCTATCTTGAGCTCACCTGCTACTCCATGCTAACTGAGGTAGTGGTGGCAGCGGCAAGCGAGCCTTGTTTGGTGGATTGAAAGCAAACGATCATTCGATCAAAATGCAACTACTTTTCAGAACTTTTATGTTTTTGTCGCAAAATCACAACATTGTGGCCCAATTAGAAGGAATAAAAATGTCGGATTAAAAGCATGATGTGTGCCACCTAAATAGCTTTCCAACAGAGCTCAAACATTCAAAACAGAGTCTGTATGTAGGGGTGGATAACGAGCCAGCTCGGCTCGGCTCGGCTCGGCTCGGTCTGGCACGTTAAGATAACGAGCTGGCTCGGCTTGGCTTGTTATCGTAACGAGCTAAAAACCCATCTCGGCTCGGCTTGTTACAAAGCTCGAGCTGGCTCGTTAGGCTCGCGAGCCATGCATGAAAAGTTAACTTAAACAATTTTTAATAGATTATATAAGCAAATTTTGAGTTCAAACATGCAAATCATATGAAATTGTATCTAAATATTAAAGTTTGAACTAACAAATCACATGGTGAACCTATAAAGTATTGAACACATGCTTTCTGGGGTGGAATCAATGAATGCCGACGAATCACGTATCTTTGGTCTAGCTCGTTAGGCTTGCGAGCAGCTCACGAGCCAGCTCGAGCTGGCTCGTTATCTCTAACGAGCTAAAATGCTAGCTCGGCTCGTTAGAAAAATAAAACGATCTGAGCCGAGCCGAGCTGAGCCGAGTTTGTCACGAGTCGAGCGAGCTAACGAGCCACAACCTTTCTGTCCACCCCTATCTGTATGTGAAATCCAGGACCATACGCCCTCGTGAAGCTTTATAAGAAAACAAGTACTCATGGTCTACGAAGCTTTCTAGATCAACGGATAGGTCCATTTGAAATTGAATTTGGTGCTATTAGAAAGGCCGAATTATAATCCAAAACGTCTAGAACTTTATCTCTAGGGTTTTGTGCCCCAAAAGTGATGTGGTGGCTTGTAAAAATACTCTGAGAAGGGCATGGATAAGTTCATTGATAATACACGCATTTCATGCACTCACTCCCCTTTCTTTCATCCATACAAGTAGTTCATGCATGTAACTTATAATGTAGAATCATTTGCCAATATATGATATGTTAATCTAATATAAAATACTTGCACCTTTAGTTTATTAATGTGTGACATAAGTGTTCGAGTATAGATATGGCATATCAAGATAAGATAAAAAAAATCAAGCACAAGGTAACGACAAGCAAGGATAGAAGGTACTATAGACATGGAAAGGATGCCATAGTCCGACCTATTTACAAATAAACTTGTCCTGCCTATACAAGGAAATCAGGCCCTGAGTTCTACTTGGAGGAATGACTATCTATGGTATAAATACCAAAACCTCCTTGGAGGGGAGGACATTGAATTAAGACTTAGACAAATCAAACCACGTCAAGTGGAATCGCTGGGAAGATACATGCATAGTCGCTGAATATTATTGTCAACTACAGCTCCTGCCTTCCCGATGAGATTAATTGGTAGGATATATAGATAGATTTTCTCAAAACATTGTACTTTGTGTGATTTCCCCCCATATAGTCACTAGTACAAAACCCTCTATCGGCAACAACTCATTTTTACAAAAAATATGGTCCCTTACTGATAACTTATCCGTAACGGCTCAAAATACAACCCGTTTCTAATATGTCTGCTAAGAATGACCCGTTACGGATATAAAGTTATCGGTAACGGGTCATACTTATGTACCGTTACGGATGATCCGTAATGAGATAAAATCATGATCCATTACGAATGAGAACGTATCTGTAACGGGTGTTGTAGCTAGGAAACCGTTACGGATAACTAATCTTATCTGTAACGGGTCTTAATTATGGACCGTTACGGATAATAACTAGGGAAATTTCCAAACGTGCTATTATAATTTTGCAAAGTTAAAGATATATCATTGGTATCTCAATGACATGTAGGGCCCGCATGAGTCAATGACATGTCGGCCAGGATAACATATCTCTAAATTTACAAAATTATAATGGCATCCTTGGAATTTTCCCTAATAGAATATCAGTAACGGGTGTCGTAGGGCGAACTGTTACTGATAACTAACCTTATCTGTAACGGGTCATTTGTAAGTTCAAGTGCCATTAAGTTGGTTTTGGTGATTAATAACAAGTCTAATTGCTTAAGACTAATGTTTTTATGAGCTTATCTTTGACTAGTCTCATTTGGATATGGAAATGAAAATAGTGAGAGGTATGTACTAAAATCATTGTATGATCATTATATCTCTCTTATGGATCCAAAATATAGAGTGACCTCTTTCTTTGATCTTGATTGACAATGTGTGTGTGTTTCTTTATCATTCATATGTATGCACACCTTTAGAGGGAGCTCATCTATATTTTGTTTCTTATATAGTTGATGAATTGTTTATTTCACTAATGTATGAGATATTTATGAATCTTTCATCTCATCTCTATATATTTACATTGGGTTATCATCTATCACCAAAGAGATAAAATATTGAAATATTTTAGCTCGATAATTTGTCTAATTGTTGCCTTGGCGATAGATGATAAATCATGTTTTATGAGATTTACCTTTTCTTTTGTATAAGTTGTCGATTAGGTTATTTCTCAACAATGAGGTGTGATAGCCATTTATTGTTTGGCGGCGGATCTAAACTTTGACAAGAATGGCATACATGGAGATCAAGCGATATGTCTCACTTCTTATCTCCATAAACATATTGAGCTGTTCTTGTATATGTTTTACATGTTATGTATATATGTGTGTGAGGCTAACGATTATTTAAGTCATATCCTATTTAGTCTCTTTTACATTGGGAACATGGAGATCATGAAGGTATGCATATATGTTCATCCATATCAATATCACATGACTTCTACATATGTATAAGATAAACTCCCATTGATCCATCTTTATTATGCATACACTTGCTTTTTCGTATCCGTTTTATATGCATATATTTAGGGGGAGCAAATCATATACATTTGTCATGTATATTCTAGATCCATATTGTTCACATATATTTCATTTTAGATCTTTACAATTGAACATATATGTGAGTATATGACATTTGGTGTTAATGGATATTCAACAGCTTAGCTCATATCATTCCTATAAAGCCGGTTGGTCATCAAGTGGAGAATGACAACTGATTTATTTGGGTTAATGTTTTCCTTGAGTTGTCTAAAGAAATAGGTCCTACCATGATGATACTAATGGATGACACCATGGGTTGATGGTCATCAAGCCAAGTGCATCTTCATGTCGACAAGGATGATGTCAATCTTTTAATAAAGCAAGATATTGACAAAGAATGATCAAGATCCCGACAACAAGATTGTTCAACCATATGGTCACAAGTATTGATCATAGCTCAAGCATCAACCCCGATATGGATGGCGCAATGCAAAGGTATAATGAAGCTAAGAGTATTTTTCTTAGTCTTTTACTGGTCTCAGTGTTTGGAGTTAAGACCAGGTTGCTAGATAGACGTCGTACTATCAAGAGGGGTCTATGATGTGAGCATGGGGATGATCTTGCCACATTAGTTCACTTGTATATAAAGAGAGTGTCTAGCCAAGTGTGGTGAGCTTTTTCTGAAGTCTCATGCAAAGAGAGAGGTGGGCATATCAAATAGGAATGAGTGATCTCTTATAGGTATATCCACTTGAGTGCCTTTTAGTGTTCAAGCCATATATCCTTGAGAAAACTTATGATTCTTGGAGTGATTCTTCATGGGTTAGATAGCCCTTTAAATAAGCTTTCCATAGAGTCCAAGTACATCGAATTCAAACACCTGAGCCATGAGATATCATCGTTTTACTAATGGTTAGTCATGCTGAAAATTGACCTGCGGTCTGATCGACCGAAGAACTCCGGTCTGACCGTTCCCTTTGTCAGTGGGATACTTTTTCTGCTGGAGGTGCCGATACAGAGCCGCTAGAGCCGCAGTCGGTCAGACCGAACTAATGGCGATCTAGCCGAGCCTGAATCGGTCTGACTGGCCTCTCAACTACGGTCTGACTGGCCAGGTTGACAAGGGTCAATTATTGGCCTGTAATGGCTAGTTTTCTAGCCGTTACACAGTAGCACGGTCTGACCGGCCACAACCCTGCGGTCAAACCGACAGAGCACTGAGTTGGGGGATTTCGCCCCAACGGCTAGTTTTGGCGTGTGGGGGGGTATAAATATCCCTTCACCCGCAGCAAGAGTAGGGTTTTGGCATTCCATTGCATTATCTTGAGCCCTTGCAAGAACTCTCACACCCTTGTGCACTTAGATTATCTAGTGAGGTGTTGGAGAGTGAGTTGAGCCAATCAAAGTGCATTTGCTTCATTGTTAGAGCTAGTGTGGCATTTGATCATCCTCGACAAGCATCCTAGTCTTGTTACTCTTGGAGGTTCTCACCTCCTAGATGACTTGGAGGAGTTTATCCGGTGACCACTCCAAAGAAGATTGTGGAGGAGGCTCGGTGTTGATTGTGAGTGGCTTGGTGTTCGCCATCTCCGAAGTGGAGGAAGAACAACCCTAGTGATCAAGGCTTGGGTAGTCCTCTCCTTGGACCGGCTCCCGCCTTGCCCACCCCTTGACAAAGGGGGCGTGCGGTGGCTTCGTGGTTGAGCGGTGGAGTTGGGCTCACCTCAACGGAGATTAGGAAACCGGCGAGTTTTCGAACCTCGGTGAAAATTTCATTGTCTCTTGTCTCATTTACCTTATTGTATTTACTTTGAGCAAGTTTACATACTAGAGATTATTTGTGCCAATATCACCCTAGGCTTGCAAACCTCAACATAGGATAGCTTCTTGGTGCAGTTAGTTGAGACTAGTTGTTTTAGGTTTTTGAATTGTGCAATACCTTCCGCAAATAAATCTCGGTTTAGCCAAAAGTTTTTAAAACCGGCTATTCACCCCCCTCTAGTTGGCCTCCTTGATCCTACACTATTATTAGGGTCCGTTACGGAAACTAACCTTATATGTAACGGTCGGTAGTTACGACCCGTTACGGATAAGAAAATACACATTTTAAAGAATGATATTGTTTGTTTTTAAAATTGTTTTGGATGGAGATTTGCTTAATATAAAAGTTGTAGATTTTGATAAGATCTACAACTTTTTAATTGACATTATTTTCATTTGAGATTGTTTATATGCTCAAATTATGTGTAACAAAACATTAGATCTATTTTGAAAAACTAAATTTTGAATTTAGAAAACAATGTCGAATGGATATGTGCTCTACAGAGAAAACGTAGGTCTCGGATATCTCTACAACTTTGTAATATTTTTTTTCATTTGACATTGCTTACATGTCTAGATTTGAATTTATCATTGATTGGATATATTTGAAATACATGATATTTTCGAATTTTTCAAATGACATCGGATTAAGTTATGCTTCTATATCAAAGTTGTATATATTGAGTTTATCTATAACATATAATTGACTATATTTTTATTTGAAATGTTTTGTTGGCCAAATATACGTTATAATTATTTGAATATATTTTGAAAATGAATAGTTAAAATATTTAAATGACCTCAGATGAAGAAGAGTCCTATATGAAAGCTGTAGATCTCATCGAGAACTCCAACTTTGTAGTTGAGAAGTTTTTAATTTAAGATCATATAGAGATTTTAAATATGCATTATATGATTTAAAAATTAATAGTCAAAAGAATAAAACGGGAGAAGAAATCAAAAGTGTTACGTAGGTGAGATGGTTAGAGCGTGTGTTTATAGAGGTGGAGGCCTTGAATTTGAATCATGAACTACCACATATATATGATAAATAGATGGTGCTATTTTTTTATATTTCGAGTGTATTTCCGTAACGGTTCGTAATCATGAATCCGTTACAGATATATCATTTCTGTAACGGTTAGTAATTATGACCCGTTATAGATATATCATTTCCGTAATGGTTTGTAATCATGACTCATTATGGATATATCATTTCTGTAATGGGGGTTTACCTGTTACTGATGGTTTTTCATATGAGTAACCATTTGTCGGTAACGGAACCAATACTCGTTACCGATAAGGGTATTGACCCGTGATGGATAAGGTATTTTGTACTGGTGAGTCTATATAAACTAGACTAGGGCTATAGCGATTTTGGAGCTTGAACCGATATGAATCTTTGTGTCTCACATTTTCTCTTCATGCATCTTCATGAATACCTTGGTACCAGATGACCGTACGTCCCTTCAATACCATAGTCATTCGGGATCTCACTACTTGACAATGAACATGGTTATAACTAAGCCGATGATGTCCTCATCACTCGCCCTTTGTTGTGGAGTTTGACATGCTTTTTATCTCCCTCGTGGCTCAGGTTTGGTGACATGACGGAAGAAGCTTGAGCATTGGCTCTGGGCAGGCGAGGATGAGGCTTGGATACACATGGACGTGACACAAATAGGGATGTGCCCCTCTATGCAAGCTTCACTACCAAGCTAGTCCTAGGGAGTAGTCTTGTTGACAGATGAGACCAACTTTTTATAATTTCTTTGCTAAGTAGACCGTAAACATTATATGGAATTAAACCACCATCCAAACCTCTTAAGGAAGAAAAATAAACTGACTTTAATAGTTGGCAGTCTTCTTAGCCGAAATTTTGATAATTGACCCTTTTAAAAAGCTTATTTCAAGAATAAACCACTGCAAAAATTAATTATAAAAATAAGTCAGTTTCTCAGTGCCAACCTTGATTGCGTTGAGCTATAATATCTCAAAGCTACAAGCATTGGTGCTATGAACCTTTCCGAGGTCGCACGAGTTCGCCATGCAATCTTAGGTCAGCGCTGACCTCAGTACAAGTCAAATCGATGCACAACCTTTTCTTTACACGAATATTGGCCTAGCACAATTGAAGGAAATGTTGGTATTTTTCTTACTTACTTAGTCCCTTGCTTGTGATTTAAGAAGATAAAAGTAGGAAAGCATTAAACAATTAAATGATATGTTCATTCCAATAATTCTAAAGGTAAAATTGCAATTATTAAGATAAATATACACATATAAGTTTTTAAATTTGTTAACACCAAGTCCAAAAATACAAAAAGAATAATTCTATGAAAAGAAATTAGAAAATAATTACTAAAGTAGTGAATAATATGCAAAGAACTCTAGCAAAAGATGCTGTGTGGAGGGTTTGACCACACAACCTATTGGATGCAAGGACCTCTGTTCAATTTGACTGGACTGGTAGGTCACCACCACCGTTGAATTATGTGGCCAAAATGTGCCACCTCAGATTGGACCTTAATGCCAATGTGTGTGGCGCTGAGATGTGATACCTCAACGCCATCGAGGTTGTGCTGAGTAAGTGAAACATTTTTGTAAATAATTTTTGACACGGTCTATTTTTAAAATAAGTTTTCTAAAAGGGGTTATTTATCAAAATTCCCGTCTTCTTAAGGTCTATTTGAGAGAATGATGCGTGGTGAAAAATAACCTTGTTCTTCGTGAACACACTTTCTAAATGGATAAACAATATGTTTTTTTGCAAAAAAAATCTATAGAAAAGTTATTTGAATAAAAATTAATAATCATACATTAATGACTCACCTTATTTTCTGTATATTCTCTTCTTCTTATTTTCACCCTATCTCAAACTCAATCTTCATTTTAGGGTTAAGGGGAAAAATCAATCTTGGGCTAGAGTTAGGGGTGATAAGATAGACTTTTACTTGTGCCAATTGCCATGAAATTACGGGTATAAAAACAAAAAGCCCATGGTTGTGTTTTCTTGGGGTTTCAGTTGGCATGTTCCTCGGGCTAAATGGCCCAGCTGTTTTAGTTCCAATTTACCTTTTATTTTTTTCTTTTGGAAACTAGTTCCAATTGAACTCATGTAAAGGAAATTATGCTTGCTAAGCGTTTGATACATTTCCTCTCTCTCTCTCTCTCTCTCTCTCTCTAAACAATAGTTTGACACAGTTTAAATTAAAATTTTTTGGATTTGAGGTGAATTTTTTGAAATACTTAGGGTGATTAGCCACTAGGAGCATTTTGTGTATATATGTCTGCACTTCCCAGGTTTTTTTTTTTGAAAATTAGCACAACAGGCTAACGTTAAGTTTTTTTCTGTTGAAATTTTGCATATGGAGTTTGTCCTTGACTACTGTAGATCTTGGACTTTGGACGAGGAAAATCTGACCCAAAGACTTGAGCACACTTGATGCTGTTAATTGACCTAATTATTAATTGGCTGCTCTCTCAAACTAATTAAGAAGCCACTTTGTACTTCTCTCACGAAATTAATAACAGACTTGATTAGCTGAAAGAGAGAACTGTCCTGTTTCCTTTTTATATAGAATTGACGATGACTTCATTTGTGTGATTAAAATTAGACAAACTCTGCTATTTCCGTTAAAACAATATTCAGCGAATCATGCACCGGCCAGTGTCCATTGGTATACCAAAATCAGACCAAAGCATCCAAACCATTGGGGATAGAATTGAATATCCTGTTCACATACTAGCTGGAGTTGTACTTTCCCTTTGACCTACATCTTGGTAATTAGCAAATAATAATCTTTCCTAGAAAGATATGCAAAGATCCTCCACTAGCACATTGATATAACCTCTTGGTGGTCAATTTTTCATAAAACAAACACAAAAACCCTGTTCTTTAGTAACCATGGATAGACGCTCTACCTATAAATGTTCATATCACCCAATGTCTGTGGCTTCATAGCAATAAATTATCATGCAATAATTATGCCTTAATTTGATGCCATCGATGCACATCCTATTTTGTATTAATGAATACCTATATTTTAGTACAAATACTTAAAGGTAACTCAAAAGATATAACCTTTCTTTTCTGGCAGCTCCAACGTTTGCCAGCGATGATATATTAAACTTGCTGCATGCCTGTTACTGACGGATACCTCAAAATTAGTTAAGAGTATTTCTTTTTAATTTATAATTAGCCCCAAATGTTAATTTTCTAACTAAGTCACTGGTCCAACCACCTATGACAGGTGAATCCACATGTTACCATCTGCTATAGATCCACAGTATGCAAACGCTCTGTACATCTTACTACACGTCTACTATAACATGTGGTTCCTTTTACTTATACATGGCTACTGAAACTTGCCAATATTGAAGAGCTGTCAAACCAAGTGCATGCATCTTAGATCATTCCAACGGACACAAAAGTAAATTAGTTTATTTCTGCTTAATTTATAAGGAACTCTAAAATCTTAACAGACCATCGTTTCGCTTCTGTTTATGTTTATAAGCCATAATTTGAATTTTCAACCTTGATTTTGAGTTTTTTCACCAAAGTTAATTTATTTTCTAGTCTTGTCCTTTAATTCGCTAAGAATATTTATATAAAAGTTTTATTTAAATATTATTTTTCGTTTATCAAATAGGAAAAATTGTAAGATTGTCATTATAATTTCGCTAAATTGAAGATATACTATGCTGGCCCATGCATCATTAACTCATGTGTGCCTCACATATCAGTAACATACCAATAACAAATCTTCAACTTTACAAAATCATAATGACGCAGTTACAAATTTTCCACCAAATATGTCGCTCGGCTTCCTATCACCCCCTATTTTTTTTTTCTAAATGTGTCACCAAACCCACCCGATCGATCCATCGTATCCATGTGTCACCACACTATGCATCTAGATCTATTGCTGATGCTCATATATATATATATATATATATATATATATATATATATACGAGCTCACGTATAGATTCTACGAAATCAATTATATGCTCTTGACAACTGATAATTAATTAAGGCTATTCACACTTCAATTAAATGCATTATAATCAATTTACGCGTCACACTACGTACACACCCTGCCTCCAGATCCGTTGCTGATTATAGCTAGCTAGCTCACCGTCGAACGTTAGGGTTTCCTTCTGCATATCGCCATTGTTGTCGATGATCAGCTCGTGCGTCGACCTCCTCAAGAATCAAGATCCATCACATGAGCCTCACGCTCTCCCTCATCGATCAGCAGAAAAACTAATCAGCTGGCAAGCAGCATCATCGATCATATATTACTAGCTTCGTTTAGAATCCAGTGGCGGTCAAAAGTTGCATTAACTAGTAGTAGTACTCTCTCTCTCTCTCTCTGGGTCTCATTCGTTTACATGTATTGCCTTCTACTACCTCCGTTTTATATTATAAGTCTTTCTAACTTTATCTAAATTCATCAATTAATAAACATATATAATTTATATATATATCTAGATTCAGACAAGCCTAGAAAATCTTACATATATTATGAAACGGGGGAGTACTGTTTATTCAGATATATTGTTTGTTCAGATATATGCGTGGCTCATGTCAATGTTGTATATACAGCCAGAAGGTAAGCCAAGCTAGGGTTGACCTTAATTATATGCTGGCAGGATCTGGGACAGGGTGGTGATTAGTAAAAATTTCACAATGCTGGTCATGTGATGATGACCTAGCTGATGTTTAGTTAACTATGGGGTAATATAAAAAAATGTAATTTATGTAATGTAATGGCAGTGATGACATGAAAAGTCCAAATTAATTTTAGAAATCATTCTCTGCATGCATCTGTCTTGATGCTTTAAGCGTCGGTGGATGTAAAAGGTACATCTGACTCTAGAATGGCCGATCTGTTCGTCACGAAAAATCTCAGTACTGTACTATAAAGACTAACAATACACACGTAAACCTCACGATTTTGTATATCACCAGTGGAAAAGTTGGACACATTTCACTATATTAATTATGTCCTATCGTGTGGGAGTATAAAAAAAAACGCTGCAATTTATGCCGCGAAAAAATTAGTTCAAAACAATCCACAAAATTGAACAAGAAATCATTAGTATTTGTGCGAAAAATTAACAATAAAATTGGAAAATACATTAATATTTGCGTTGCAAGATTTAAGAGAAGAATGAAATTACGCCAGAAATTAATGTTCAAATATTCACATTGCGCGTGAGAGCAGGGGCGGTGCATATATATACATGCTCGATTGGAGAGGCAACGTTTGACCTCCACAGATTAACAAATGCCACATAGCGTGAAAACAGAGTCAGGAGAGAAAGCATCAGTAACATGGTTAATTGCAATCACCTAGGACACAACACCGACATAATTTAATTACTAATTAATTAATTTATATATAAACCCAGATACATTATGCAAAACTTATGTTTGATTAATTAAGCATGCACATACTTGGGGTCGGTGTTTGTGTCTTGATGAGTGATTCTTCCTGCTCCTGGTTGATGGCAGGATTTGGTTTATTCTAGTTTTAGGGTTTGGGGGTGTTTCAGGCTATGAATATGATAACATTTTGTGTGCATGAATACTTGCTCGATCAGGCTGCAGTAGTGGTGTCTTGTGCTCACTATAAAAGCATCCAGCATGGTTCACCTGGCCGGATCAGGAAGGAATAAATTGTGAGTTTCATTGGTGATCTGTGGAAGCAAATTACTCCATATAGAGTTTAAGACTAGCTTATAGATTGCTTTGCACAGTTGCTGTACTAGTGAGCATGTACCAGCTTCCTCTGAATTTGGTACGAAATTGGTTCAGCTATGGAGTAACTTGCAACTGTGAGAATTTTCAAAAGAATTTGCAACTTGCAAAGCTGGCTAGTCTTAAACTCAATCCTGATCGGTTTTTTATTGCAACCGTGCAAATTATTTTGAAAATCCTATGGATCCCAGATCAATGTACGCATGCTAAACTGTTTCTAGAAAGTCCTAGGATTAACCTTTTTATGTAACCCATATGTATCAAGCATGTCCACTTTGACGGTTTGTAACAAATTGGTTAAAGATCACAAACTATTCCAGGTTTCTTTAGAACACTTCTAGTAATATATATTATTAATCAGACATCCGACCGTCACGGATGACACTCATCTCAATCGGGCCTAAATTATGGCCTGTCACAGATGACTAAAAAAATAAATTTTGTCATCTCTGATGGACATTTGGTTAGCCTTTGTCCTCACTCGTGTGCCTTCTCGGTAGGTCATCCATCCAGGAATTTCTCTAGACTAAGCACGCTTAACCTCATAGTGCTTTGAAGATTACTTCTAAGAAAGAAATTATAATTTGTTGGTATAAGTATTCTATTAATCCTATTAACCCCTAGGCGTGGATGTCACATCCTAGCATCTCCAACTCATATACATTCATTCAAAAACACAACCATCAATATTCAACACAACCACATTCATATAAATTTTACTTTGATCTTTTTTCTATATAACATTTTTTGAACAATTTGAATTTAAAAATATGACAACTTCAAACAATATTTTCAAATACTAAATGATTTCAACTGGAAAAGTCATCAACAACAAAGTTGCATAACTCATCAATATTTATAACTTTTATTTTGCTCATTTTTCTATATAACATTTATTTGAGCAGTTTGAATTTGAATTTGAAAATATGACAACTTCAACAATATTTTGAAATACTAAATGATCTTGTATTCAGGTTGTCCAGTCCAAGATCATTTCGAGAATATCACGCCCAAAAATTCCTCACATGAATTTCTAAACTTAATTATGTATTAAAATCTCTATCCAGGACCAGCCAAAGTATAAAAAAGATAATGTTGATTACATAACCATCGTTCTTAGAAACAATATTTAAACTAACGATAATGCAGCGGAAAGATAACGCAGACTAGCTCCAGCGGGCACGGCTCCAGTCCACAGGCAAACTTCGACGCCGGACAACCTACTCAAGAGAGTCACCTCCATCGGATTCAACTTCCAGCTCTGAAGGGGGAATTTACGCAAGGCTGAGTATAAATCACCGTACTCAATAAGTAGCATGAAAAAGGAGAGTAATAAATGATGCAGAGGATCATGAAGGATAGACTAAGGTTAGTTGCAATAAAGCAACATTTAATAAATAACAGAGATTAAACCGAAGAAAGGTAAATAAGTAAATAACAGTTGTAAAATAACACATCACTGTCCAATGTTACACCACATTGCAACAGGTCCAACCGCTACCCAACGTTACACCACGTTACAGTAGTCTCAAGTGAAAGTCAGTTTACTCAGGTCATTAAAGGTTTGACTAATCACAGTAAATCTAGCAATTCGCCCTTAACCGTGGGCACGGCTATTCGAATAGATTTTACTCTGATCAGAGGTGTAATACTATACCCACAAGACATACTCCCACTACACTTGAACGTGCGCCGACATATCACATGGCATACCGGATAGGAAACTATGATAGGACCCATCGCATAACCCTCCCTATTGAATCGCACCACATTTCAGGTTTCGCCCCCTCCTTTACACAAAGTCGGGCAGCCCCTTCTTGTGCCTAGGCGAATCCGAAAGCAGCATAGGCCATCGCTACACCACAACTCCCATCCATACTCCATCACGCTCACCCTATTCTGGGTACGTCGAATAGTTTGTATTACACTTCAAATCCCACCGTTGCCATTCTGGCTTGTGGTTAGCACTAGAATAACTTAAAGGGTTTCCTGCGAACCGGTTCTTAATTGTCATGGGTGCAACTCTCAAAACCATACACCCACAACCCACCATTATCAATATTTTAGTTGGCATTAACCTGCACCGGGTATTATCATCAGCAACTATTCACAACTAGTAATCATTAATGTCTAATCCCATGATAGCTTCTTGTTCTAAGCACGACTAAGCATTAACCTAGGCCTAATCTCTATTTAGATTACCCCTGGTATAACACAAATCAAGATGGATAAACAACGGCATAATAATAGGTAACCCAAAAAGTAAATACACTAAATACTTTAATGGAAACAATGCATGTTTGAATAAATAAAGCAAATATTTTGCAATAATAGGTTCAATATGATCAAAGATGAGTGCCACTTGTATTGTTCTGGTCCCTTGGGTACCTCAGCGATGATTTCGAAGTAAACCGGTGCGTCGACGGGTTCCGAATCTATGCGACAAAGCACAAAAATAAATAAAACATGTAGAAACTCTACTGAAACAATACAAGAAAGTATTTTTATTGGATTGTTGGCTATTTTATGAATATAATGAAATTTGAATGGACTTAAACGGAGACCAGATGAATTAGTTATGAATTTTAGAAGTTTTCTGGGTTTTTAAACTAAACAGAAAGTCCTAAATACATTTATTATGCAACAGAGGGGGCTTGCTGACGTCAGCGGAGGGAGGGGTGGCACTGACAGGTGGGGCCCACCTATCAGTCATAGAGGGTGGGAGGAGAGAGGTTGATAGGTGGGCCTGAGGGGGAGGAAAGAGAGAGAGGGCGGTGGCTGGCACGCGGGCCCCACTGGCCGGCCACACAAAACAAAGAGGAGGGGGAGACGGCTTCGGCTGGGCAGGGGAAGGAGGCGGTGCCGGCAGCAAGCGACGGAGAATGGCGACTAGTGGGCGGTGACCCGGCGTCGGCGACGAACGATGGCGCGCGGCTAGGGACGGCGCACGGTCGAGCAGCGCGGGCGACGCGAGCGGCGACCGACATCGATGGCGGCATGCGAGAGCAGGGGAGTGCGGCGCCGCGGGTGGCATGTTGGCGACGACACGGAGGGGAGGACGGCAACACGGCGCGGCGGCGACGACCGAGCGGCGCACACGAGCGGCGGCAGACGACGAGACCGGCGGCGACAACCGAAAAGAAAAGAGGGAAGGAGAGTGGAGGGGAGATTCCCACTGGCGATGCGGGGACGGCGGCGAGCCGGCGTGGACGAGGCGGAGGTGGTGACATGGGTGGGCGGTGACGCGCGGCGTCCGGCGGCAAGATCGGTCGGCGGCGGCAGACTTGGGCGCGGCGGTGGCTCAGGAAAACGGGCACAGCGGCGTGCGAGAGGAGGGAATTTATGGGGTAGGGGCGCCGGCTAGGGCAGGGTGGCAGTAGCGAGGAGTCCGGGTCTGATGTGAGCGAGGGAGGCGGCGGCAGTTTTGGCCACGGCGGCGGCGGCGCAAGGGAGTTGGGGTGGAGGCAGACTCGGCCGATGCACAGGGACGATCGTTGACAGGCGGGCCCCGACTGTCAGCGGCGCGAGGGAGGAGGGAGGCGGCGACGGACTTCGCGAGCGCAGGCGAGCTGGCTAGGCCGAGGCGGCCCCGCTGGGAGGTGGCGTGCGCTACGGGAGGGGAGGATGAGGTAATGGGCCCGTCGGCTATGACCAGCCCGAGAGGGAGGAAGGGAGGGGAAGAAAGTAAGAAAGGAAAAAGAAGGGGAGGGAAATTGGACTTCGGCCCAATTCGGAAAAGAAGAGAGAAAGAAAGAAAAATGGAGGAAAAAAAAGAGGAAAAAGAAAAGCCCCGCTTTTGCTGAATTTTAAGTTAATTTTTAGAGTGAAATTTTATACTCTGTAATTTGAATTTAAATTCAGTTAATGATTTTTCAGACTTCGATTTAATTAAATCAATTCCTTTTAGAGAGGTTTTTGCTGAGCTAATTAAGCCAATTGTTATTTAACTTTTTTTTACGATTTTACGCTTACGATAAAACTAAGGTCGTGACAGCAACCAGATTTTCATTTGAAAAGAGCAAAAAGGAAAGACTGTTCACAGAGGAAGCCTCACGCTGGCCTGCATTTCGGCGTCCGGCAGATTGGCGTTTGGGCCGGCGGTGGGTGGTGGTCGCGCAGGCCGGCTAGAAGCCGCGGGCGGCGGGGGCACGAGGAGTGGGGCGGTAGTGGGGCTCGGTCGCTCGCCAACAGGGGAGGTGGCTGCCGGCGACGCGCCGTCGCCCCGGCCATGGAGACGACGAGACGAAGAGAGAGAGCGCGAGGGCGACGAGAGAGCAGAGAACGCACACAGCCAGCCAGCCAAATCTTCTCGTTTCTTCCTTTTTTTTTCCAGGGGCATTTTGGTCCTAATTTTAGTTCACCGGTTGACAATCTTTTTTACTGAATAAAGATATCGTAAATGGCCATTTTGGAGCAAAGACATCGGTTTCGTGGTCATTTTAGAGAAGCTTATGATTTTACAACTTTTTTAGTAAAACTGTTTGTTTTCGTAGCTAAAATAGCAAATTTCTAGTAAACGGACTATCCTACAGCTCGTCAAGGTTAAGGCTGTCCATGACGAGGCACATTTGCCCATCACAAGTAGCATACTCTAATTTAATTACCACAGCATCATTCACTTAGGTACTTAATTCTGTAGCTAGCTCTGTTGCCTTCAAGTATATTCTTCAAACTACTTAACAGAGCATGCACGTACGTATAATATAAGTATACGCATACATGGACAAACGGGCAACATATTTATACATCCGACGTCGAACGAAATATACCCCCTATACATAGTAGATGCATTAATTGGTTGGGTCTAGTGGTCTCGCTAGCTCAACACTAGACCGGGCCCCACCTGGTACTATACGTACATGCCTCGAGATCTGCGCTAATGAATGTACCACAACGGAATTAGGGCCTGATTAGCCAAACAATTAAGAGGCTAATAATCTAATTATGTTGACGAATACTACCAAGACGACCGCAGGACTTGCTCCGCTCTCAAATGATTGATGTCGTTGAACGTTTTAGCTTACGCTGGTCTCAGACTCTCCAAGGTCATTCTCAATGTAAGTTTTAAAGATATAATTATCTATAGTGACATATCATCTAAAAATATTTAAAACTAAGATAAAACACTCTTTCTTATTGCATACTTTCGTTTATTATTGTTCCCTAGGTTACGTGCAAGACACAAACTGTCTAGGTAACAAGATATATAGGTAACAAGCTGTCTAGCTAGGTAACCATGCATACACGGTTTTATCTCCATAAAACTCATTTCATCACTCTCTTCATTAATATATTGTCACGTCATAAAAATGTTTACATAGCACCCTATTTATTGTACTTGAACGGGCCTAATCGAGTGTTCGCTCTGTTTCATTAAAAAAAGTTCATTAAATTAAAATGTGCAAATTAACGATGCACCTTTTACGATGAATGATAGAATTTTGTATTTATAGTAGCCAAAATTACTGCTAGCCCTCTCCAAAAATAAAGCTATTTATATCACGTATTTTCTTTTTCAAAATAAAGTTATTTATTCACCTACCTTATCCCGATTAATTGCTAGCGTTCTTTTTTAATTAATTACGATATTCTCTCCCCGTCTTTTTTATTATAAGTTTTTATACTAGTTTGTACCGACCTGTCAATCGTCAATACATTTTACTCGTTTTGAATATATCATTTTAAAAAATAAGTAAATTGTATTTATGGTACGTCAACTTGATAGGTGGACAAGAAGTTAACAAGTGTGCGTGCTAGTAGAACAAGTTGGTAACCGAGTGCAATTTAGTACAAGAAATTGAGAAAGTACCTTCCGGATGCAACAACGTGTAAATGTGGGTGTGATCTAGGCCCGTTTGATTCAACTTATGATGATTATAATCTGATTTATTAGTACTAAGTTGAAACAAACAGATGGATTATTATAGAAGATTTTTATAATCTAGAGCATCTGAAGCTCATTCAAATATGGTTTTTTATATTATTGGGTGGTTTTATACCCAATGTCATTGAATACTTTAAAATAAATCTGACTCAATAATCTAGATTCTAATAATTCCTAGCGAAAACAAACAGGATATTAGTACAATACCTTAAGTAGCGAGCGTATTAGATCACCAACTTAATTATTTTGAACATTTCTCTAAAGACATTTAAGTTTCTAAATAATTATGTTCTCAATATACAAGCACCATTTTGCATAAATATACTTATTCTTGTATTTTAGTAACTCAAAGTCAACTAAATTTTATATGTAGAAAATTTGAAATTTCGGTTGAGATTTGAGAAGATGGAGAAAAAAAATCTAAATCAGTGGTAGAATTGAATTAGCAATGTAATTATTATAGATTAGATGCAAGATTATAGTATATCCGTAGGGTTGCTACGTGATTGTATACTGACAGCGTGAAATATTAATCCAACACTCCCTAACCAAAACAACAAATAACTAGTCAAGTTGTTGCACAAAAAACGACATGGTCAAATTCTTGTGCTAGAATGTACTCACTTACCAAAAAATATATTACATGTGACATAAATATGATGTTAAATTAAAAATTTTAACAGAGAGGCTTTCGGTTTAAGAGGGATAATATATTAAAAAACATGTGACCTATAATATATCCATAAATTGAACATACCATAGAGTTTTAATAGTTTATTAAATTGAATATTCAATTCAGAGGTCTTCTCTGTACAAGAGCTAAAGCTTCAACGATCACCAGATGTGACATCTGAATATGATATCAAATTGAAAATAAAATAGAGTTAATAGCATTTCAAATAGAGTTAATAGCATTTCCAACCGATACTTTATCCTATCATCTATCCTAAAATAGAGCACGTACGGGGAAAATGTTGCTCCAGCGGATACATTATACCGTCATCTAAAAATAGAGCATCATACATATTGGAAAAAAAAACTTCAAATATGAAAGTTGTTCACTCTCCTCCATCTAGGCTTGTGATAGAGCAATAACAATATAAGAGGACGTGGTTGTAAATTATTAATAAAATATACATACGTGATATAATATGGATGTTTTGTTGGAGTGATAACTGATATGAATTGAGAATTTAATTTTGGATGGTTATTGAAATAGCAATATGGATGATAAAATTTGGATAAGCTATTGGGGATGCCTTAAAAAAGATGGCTTCAGGTTTATAAGAGCTAAAAAACTACTACATGTTACTACTAATTCATCATTAGATCGAAATTCAATATATTTAAATTAAAGAATAAAAATAGATACACAAATCAATGCTGAAGATCTATTCCATGTAGACAATAGACAATATGCACCATCCATCTTACTAGAGAAAGTTTTATATAAGATATGTAGATTGATCTCTGTTTTTACTTGCTAGCGAGGATGAGCATGGGGTTGTCAGCTAGCTATGGGGGGTGCCACGCCCACCCCTCCGACCCCTTGGCTTTGCCACTTGGCAATGTTCTTTTAGTCCTGAAAGATAAAAGATTATTTAGTTTTTATACTTATTTAATTGTATAAAAGATAAAATTAACTATAATAAAGTTAAAAGTCTACTATAGAAAACGGTTATGGTAAACTTGTATCTAAAAAATTTTAAAAAATATATTGTTTAGTATTTCGGAAAAGATGCGCAAAAAACCAAGTGTTGAAGCGATAATCTGTGAAAATAAACCCAACTTTGGATGTTCAATTATCGAGTTCTTGGAGTATATCACATCAACCAGAACACTTAGAAAATTGGTTTTAATTTTTCAGATAATAAATATGAAATAAAATTTTTTTAAAAAAGATTGCAATTGGCAAAAAAAAAAACTTTGCAGTTGAGAACAATTAGCCAGCAAAACCCTATTGGTTAGCACGAAGTGTTAGACCAAGTTTAATAATAGAGATGAATTGATATATCTAATTTTATCGTTTCAGGCAACTTAATAACGAAACGAAGAGGTGACATATATAATACACTGCCTTTATACTGTCTCTATTACACCAATTTACTCTTTCTTTTCTTCTTTTAAACATTATATGCATTAATAGTTGCCCTGTGCATGAGAGGTAACTCCTCTCTCTTCTTACCATTTAACCCATACGTGGTACCTCAGGCTTACGTTAAAAGACCAATAATACATGCTCTAACGAGGACAATGAGCAGAGACATGTGGAATGACAGTGATAATTAATAGAATATTGACCCAAATATCCATTTACTGCAAGACCCGGTAACCACTAATAAATTCGACCATTTCTGTTGACATCATATATATGCACATGAAAGATCATCAGTAGTTAATTATACTTAAAGTATTTGGACGAAAAAATATTGTATTTAAAGTAAATTGATATAGTTGAGTGGAGCTTCTCCCTTAGTACAACCACTAGCTAAATATATCAGCTAAATATCCGTTACATACATATAGATATATTCCGTCCGTTTTATAAAAAAAACAATCTAATAATATTTTAGTGATATAAATTTAGACATACTCTTTGTACAGATTTGTTATACTAAAAAAAAGTTACACATAGCAGTAGCTGCATCTAGTATGTGTTCCCGGCGACAACACGTGGCAGCTAGCTAGCTTTGCATCTACAACACGTTTTACAGGAGTAGTAGCTGCCGATCTCAGTTGCAACCGGGACCACATCGCAGCGGGTCGGTCACAGCCCTCCTGGACTGGTTTGAGAGTTTGTCTAACTATTATATTTCTTCCAATTTAATTCTCCATCCTATCTTTAATACAATTGTGGTCAATCGTACCATTTGTGTCTTAAGAAATCACTCAAATTATATTGTCCTTCGATACATGTTCGATAAAAGACGGCACCGATATATAGAGGATTCCTAAGGACCCATCATTGTATATATATTAGTTTGACCAAAAACCAGTACTGATTAGTCGAATATTACGAACCTGCTCTGATAGGTAGTTACCGGTGCTAGTTTTGAAGTTGAAATGCAACCAATCAACAGGGCCAATCCGAGCCAACAAATGAAGCCGATGACTCAACCGTTTAATCCTCTGTTTCAGCTCCCTATTAAGGTCTCTCCATCAATCTCTGCCTTGTCCCTCCCTCTCTGGCTATCTCTCCCTTCTCTCTCCAATCACAAGATGATGATGACTGACCTAGGAGACACCTATGGCGAGGTCCAGGAGCCCAACGGTGGTGGTGAACATGGTTGCGTCCTCCTACTCCAGTGGTCAGGCCATTGGATCTAGCTAGATGGACGTTGAAGACCATCGAATGTAGTTGCCTCCGATCTCATAGCTTAGCGTTTTTTCACCATTGATGCCCTCCTTGACGTCCCTACACCTACACAGTCGCTAGTCACCACACCTCCATCGGCTCACCTTTAGCCTCGCCTTGGATCTGCCAAATTTGACCTCTTCGTAGTTGGGGCCACTAGATCTTGCTGACTAGAGACTCGATTGGTCACTGACCTCACCTCCTACAGCAAATCCATGCATGCAGTAGCGGTGGTTGTGGCAACCTTGGCATCCTCCCTATTGTCAAGCCTCGTGCCCTACCTCTCATCTTTCTTCTTAGCGCCCGATGGCAAGGCATGACGAATCTAGTGGGTCGGCAGTGGGGCGGTGGCCTTATCTCGTGCCCACTCTAGTCATGGATGACGATGACCATGTTGGAGGTGGTGGATCTGACTACCGCATATTTATGATAGCCATTGCTCGGTGACAACGCCCACGACCACAATGAGTTCTGTTAAATGTTAATTTGGATTTCTAAGTTGTTGACTTTTGAACCAACTCATTTAGTTCTTGATATGTGTATTGGGGATATCCATTATTGCTGATGTGTTAAATTTGATGTGTATTGAGCAACGACTAAAATAATTTTATATTTCGGGGCTGTAAAATTCCTCTAGCTCAAAGAGTGCGCTAGAATCGAGCCTGCCTACTACTTTAGAAAAAAATCATGGAAATCCTTTAGTGTTGGTTCCAATGGTGAGCTCGACTTATTAGTGTCCCAAATGTTCTATCAGTTGGGAACCCGGGACACATAAGAGAGTTTCCAACTGGATCAAAAACATGCTACTCCCTCCTATTCCATAATATTTTTAAAGTACTCCATCTATCCCAAAATATATCTACCTAATACTGTTATGAAGGAATTATGGATTTGAGTGAAGATCTAAAATGCCCTTAGTAATGCACAAGGGTTGATGGAATTGAGTATAATACGGACAGGGTGCAGGTCTCTAGTGCTAGTGGGGACGTCTGAAATAATCTTAAAATGTATCAAAAAAATCATATGTTTTTGATATTTTTACATTTATTGTAATAGACAATAGCAATCGAAATTGATTTTTTGAAGAGCATGTACTTGTATAAAGTGTTAAGTATTATCAAACAACAGGGAGTAACATATTAAAATAAATATGTTAAGAGGGAAATAACAGTAATCGGATTTGATGGATGTTGCATGTAACCAAAAAATAATACATGAAAACCCATGGACTACTTGTAGTTATTGATGTTATTGTTTTAATATTTAGTGAAATACTTGCATGTATTTTTGGGGCTTGAAAGGAGCTGAATCAGCACATTTGCTATATTTATCAGATGATTGAAACATTCCCAAATTTTACTTGAGCTCAAATGTTAGTCAAGGCACACAGGAAGACAGGATTGGAGAAAAGTATGGAATGATAAATAGGATTCTCTGCAGTACTCTATGTGTACTACTGCTCACTGACAAGTGAGCCATAGCTTATAGGGCCCACCTGTTAGTGAGAAGTAATACACATGTAGTGGTGCAGAGGATCTGCGCCCGTGGAAATTTTTTTTTTTGAAAACACAACGGCAGAAGGCCTGCCGAAATATATTAGAAAGAATAAAAGTTGTTACAAAAAGAGAAAAGAAAAGAAACAAGATTACATTGGGAGGAAGCTGCTACAAGAGGAGGAAAGCTCTCAAGGAGGTCGAAAGGCCAGGCGTCTTAAATCTATCTCTAGTTTTATTTTGTGGGCTACTTGAATGGTTGTGTTGTGCTGACTGTTGAAGACTCTACCATTTCTCTCTATCCAGATGTGCCACCAAGTTGTTATCAGAAATGACAAGTTATGTTCTGAACTCCAACGGGCTTCCTTCGCTTATGGTTTAGGGGCTGGAGATGGGTGGGGTAGGGGCCTGTGACATCAGCTTTAGTAAGACTGCTAGACCTATTTGACCATTGGAACATGCAGAAAACTAGTAAGAGTACCATTTGATAAAATTTGAATGTAGACAAAACTAGTAAGAGTTGCTACAATTAGTTAGATTATTGGTTGAGTTTGACTTTGTTAGATGGAGGTATTAACGTATATATGTTACTTAGCCTAAGTGGCACAACTGCAGATCCTTGGTGATAAAACCAGTTTAACTGAGGATGAAACTATACTACTCCCTCCCACCTTTTTTTAAGACGTTGGCTAGTTTATTTTTGAACTAGCCAACATCTTATATTTGCACATGGAGGGAGTATTCATTTAGCAAGTCATGATGTTGCCAACAATGGAGAAATAAGCACCAATTTATATGTAATTATCAAATGAGCATATATACAAGGATGGGAGTGAGACATACTCTCTCCAGTTTGACAATTCTTCTCGTTTTGGATAACAACATTGCCTTCTAATTAAATTTATCTTTAGCTATAATTTTCTATTAAAATATAAAAAAAACTGGAGAGAGTACTTGCCCAGCTAGTCGGAGCAATCAAAACAAGAACACATCCACATCTGTTCAAATCGCAACTACCGTATCGGTTTTGCACATTGATGATTCTCAATAGGGGGATAATATGGTTTAGTGTCTTTACAACTGGAGCCTCTTGTCTTGGTTTTGTGTGGTGGATTACTCAAATAATAATATGGTTTGGTCGTTATGCTTTGCACGAGAGATTAATTGCTTCCTCTCTGTCTTCTTCAGCCGTGGCATTCCATGATCACCAATCAGTTTGAGTCGCAGTGCTTCACCTACATGATCACTTGGAGGCCCATGGCCAACGGAATGCAAGCTTTTCTCACTTGGTTGGTCACGCAGGAAAGAGTTTGGACGTTGGGCACGTTAGTACTTCGTGGATGGACAAACATTGCACTATTTTAGTTAACGGAATTCTTTCATTCGGACCTTAGACTTTTTAGAAAGGATACAGCCTATTATTACATGGAATACCAGACAAATGACTGCGAAAATATAAACTAATAGTTTGATTTAAATAAGGAAACTATGAATTGTGTGTAGTTAATAATTGTAATCCTCAAATTAGTATAACATGTCTCTAAAATTAAACGGTTGATTTTAAGTCAATTGAATCCCGCTTCATCACCGCTGGCAGCTGGTGTTGACAAAAAACAAGAGATAATATCGGAGAATATATGAGTTGTATACTAGTTATTTATCCTGGTCATGTCACTGAGATATGACCTTTAAATCCAATCCATTAGGACATCGCCACAGCCTTCAACACGACGTCTTCAGAAATACATTGGCATTTAAAATATCATCGTCATTAGATTTTTCACCCATGGATAGGAGGTTTCACAACATGGTCTTCAAAAAGATATGTGACACCCACTGATTTTACCAATGTCCCTCCTTAATGGTAATAATGTCTTCATGGCCATCTTCATCTGCAACAGTGGCCACCAGGAAAAATAGAAAACGCGGAGAGACATCGCCGGTCGCATCCTCCATGGCCAGACTCCACCATGACAAACCACAGATGCATTAGAAAAACAGACACATGTGCCTGCACGCCATGTCACCGCCTCGGCACCTCCTTAGCCGTTGCGGCTGCCTCGGCCAGATCCAGCCACAAACGCATTAGGGCACATACAACGCTCGTCTTCACCCTGTCTTGGAAACAGCATTTTTGCAAAAAAAAAAAAAAATCCTCAGACAGCTCGGAGACATCCGCATCGTCGTCTCGTGAGGCAACGGCGATGGCCTGTGCTCCGAAGCAGAATCGACAAGCGCAGTTCCGTTGTACAGGTTTGTCTTTGTGAGTCAACCCCTAGCTCGGATCCCACGTGGGCAGTCGCTGATTTGGGCGCACGCGAGATTTCTTTGCGCGTCAAATCCACCTCCACTTTTCTCGTGTCTTTACAATATTTGCGCGTCAAATATTGTAATCATGTTGCTCTTAGTAATGCTTGATGTGCTTTCTATCAAATAGCAACACAATGATGTATAAAAATTTATTTATAGTTGATCGTAACTACATACAAATCTTTAAACAACTAACAGACAACAAAATAGACCGTGGGTAGTTTGAGCTGTCTGCTGGCTGTGGAGACACTACACATGCCCGAAGACCATGTAGCCGTATCCTTTCTCTCCACGTCAAACAACACCGGTCTATTGGTCCCGTTGTTGCTGCCATATGTTTCAAGCATGCACCCTTCCAGCTCCTTGTCGAGTAGAAGATGTCATGTTGGTAACATGGATATCATGCAAACACCTCAAGCCAACATCTTATAAACACAATGGTCCAGGAGCGATGGCAGGCGCTTGTCAGCCGAAACATGGGGTGTGCTCAGTCATCCCCTTGACAGTATGGAAAATATGGAAGAACAGGTACAGAGAATGTTCCAACACAAGGAACTATTCCCCCTGTCCTGAATATCAAGGAGGCCAGAACCCAGGACCTTGCAAGAGCAAAACAAATGTCCAATCATATTAAATTTCCCTTTAGTTTAATGTCAAGGAGGCCAAAATCCAGGACCTTGCAGGATCAAAACAAATGTCCAATCACAAGGAACCTTTACACATTAGCCTTTAATTAATCTTCTCCTACTCTATTCAATCATATTAAATTTGCACCATCCGGTTCGTTAAAAAAAATATGTGCAACAAACACGTTGTCTATTAATGCTATACTTGTTATTGTGCATGCGGTCTATACTTTGCCACGGTAACAACACACATCTAGATGGCATATAGGTGGAGTTAGTGATTGGCAGGATATACAATTAAATTAGTAATATAACATATACATGCATGGTACACTTATTTTAATATTATTAAATTAAAATGATAAAATTTATATAATTTTCTATGTAGGTTTAATTCCATGTTTTGGTCAATATGCATCTAGGAATTTAAAATAATGATCACTGTAAAATTGTTTCCAACCTAGCTCCTTTTTGGCAATTTATGCACTCCAATCTCAACCAGTGAAGCCGTGTTCGATGCCCAGCCCCAGCACGCTTAGTTACTTTTTCATTGTTAGCTAACGCCTTGTTTTTCTCCTTTACGATTAGCATACCGATTTTTTTTTCCTTTCCGATTAGGACATCAATTTTTCTCCTTTCCGATTAGGACACAAATCTCCATAATTACTTTGCGTCACACACACATGCTAAATAAATTATTTGTTTTTAATTCCCATGACTGGCGAGGTACATTACGATATCTAGAACCATCGTAACATATTTTAATTGGCATATTCTCATTTTTCTACAAACGCAAATTGATTTAACATACATTTCTCAAATTAATTCGATGTTTGCCATAATTTATTATTTCTGATTCGACACGTAATTTATTTTTAAAATTTATTTTGAAAATTTATTTTGAAAATTTGTTTTGAAAATTTATTTTGAAATTTATTTTAATTTAGATGGTTTAAAATGGAATATTTGCATTAACAAAAAAAACAAAGGATGCAGCACTCACTGTATGAGAACTGGATTTTGCAAATAATTACACATGCATGTTTGTTTATGTCATTATGTGTATGTATACAAATATACTGTGAGCAGTTCTCCACCGTTACTATAGTATGTACCCCTATGCAAGAGCAGCTCCTTCAACACTAACAATTTTAGCTATCATAATGCCTGATCATGCAGGATTGTATTTGTAAGTATTCTCAAAGCCTTCTATTATTCAAATTCATGTTTACTTGAAAATAGAAATTTATGATTTGATATATTTTCATCACAATATACCAGATCAACATGTCTAGAAGCAGTATATACATTAATTAGTCAATCAAATAAAAACATCTTTAATTTTCAAAAAGAAAAAATAGTGGTTACTTTTTAAAATTGTAATTAAATCGATATTTCTAATTAAATAAAAATATCATTAAATCGACATCAATAATATTTTCAACAGATATTTGCTGCACATATTTGGATAGGGATGAAGTTTCTAAAATTTAGTGTTTCTATTTTTTTCAACGTCGCATTGAAGCTAACACTAAATAGTTGGATTCATCAGATAAAATAATAATATCGTTTCCGCATATTTTCATTCATATATTTGGAATTGTCTATTTTTCCATGTTAAAAAAATTCAAGCTCAAATACAAAATCGCAAATGGACATTTGTGGCCAGCTATAACCTTAAAACGAGTATTTTTTATAATTGTCCAAGTTTTGTTTAAGCCCGTCGCAACGCATGGATATTTTTTTTTCCAAGTAAGATATAAATCATGTAAGTTCTCCCATTAGCATAGAGACACACGTAAATGTATTTTCCTTTTCAAAATGCTTCTTGTAAAGTTATTAATGCTTGAATTTAAATGACATTCCCTTCAGAACTTTATGGCAGGTAAAAGTGTGGAGGAAGGAATTCCTTGCATGTAATGATCTTGCTGTGTTCTTTCCATAGATGAAAGATGTAAGACAGTCTGATTTTTATATTTATAGCTATTTAATGATTACATGACGAAACTAAATATTACAAAGTTCAGAACTTGAAATCTACTTTAGAAATATAATATAATGAACTTATATATAAAAATCTTTTGCAAAAAATATACCGTTTAATAGTTTAGAAAGCATACGCGTAGAAGTCAAGAAATAATATGTTGCAAAAAATACACCGTTTAGCATTAAATAACTTTTCTAGGGCACTTGTATCGTCCTATATGAAAGTCCCATATTTCTATCAATGAAAGCAAACTTCATTCAAGCATCAGATCAGAGGTATGGAGCCGAGGTGCATGGGGTGGGTAAGGGGTGTCTGGAGGCCGTGTAAGGTGGGCGACCGCATAGGCCCCCAAAAATTATGGGTCTCAAGATTTATAAAGTAAACTATATGTAATAGTTTTGGGTTTATTAATTAGAAATTAGTCTAAGTTGTTTTGTATAACAAGTATATATCAACAGTTTAGTTCTTCAAGATTTTATTACACATGAAAATAAAGGTCCGGTGTAAATTCTAAATTTCTTGAAGCAATAGGAGTGTTTTTCCAATACAACCATTGCATACGCGTCATTAGCTTTTTGTTTTTGGTACTCGATATTAGTCCTCTACTTAGTGCTCTGAACTGGGCCTCATATTTCATGGGACACCGCTATGGGTTCATCTGCTCAAGTTCAAATTCCTTGTGCGCGATCGCATTTTCAATAGGATTTTGTTAATATATAAGACCATAAATTTTACAACGAGTTCATGTCTTTGCCTATAGTGTTTTCACATCCTCCATAGCACCGCATGGGTATCACTGACATGTGGGATCCACCTGCTCTAGGCACATATATATTGCATATATAAGTATAACAGATGGTCCCATTCCGTGTATGTACATATTAAAATTATAAAATCAAAAATTGGAAACCTAAACTCCGAGGTGATCTGTTGTTTGATGCCCCATGCCATTCATTCATCATCATCTCTCTTAATTGGATGCAAACTTAATTGATCACATAGATTCTTGCATGGGCAGGCACTCACTCACATGTCACCCTGGATAATACTAGTTCAATACCAAGTATTAATTGGAAGCAACAGAGAGGCACTGCAATATTGGAGCTTTTGATGATGATGTCCCTCTCATTAATAATCTCCTTAATTTTCACTAGCTAGCTAGCACTAGTAGGAACCAAATTTGCATCGAGATGGTCAAAACAAGACGAAATTTTTGTAAAAATAATGCAAGCAAGGACAGGTGATCCAGGCCACGAGGGGCTTTTTTCCTAGGAATTTGTGAGGAGTTTTGACATACCGCGTCGATCCATACCCATCATCATTTGACTATGATCAAATCAGGCTTTAATTAGATTAATTAATTAGATAGTGCAAGTGGGTTTGACCTGGCTATAATTAGAGGCCAGCGTGTGTTGTACTAAAATTATTTTTGGCTTGATTAGAGCATTAGTTTCGAGGGGAAATATTTTGCTAGCAGTGAGTTTATATTATTTTTTTTTCTTTTCTTTTCTTGACCATGCATGTGCATCTGCGTGTGGTTTCACACTGATGATTTATGAAACTTAATTATTATATATGCCTTTGTTAACTGTAATTTATCTTTAATTGAGCTAGCTAATTCCCAGATTGCAAGGAAGATATATCACATGCACCCTTGACATAAATTAATTATGATATATGATACAAAATGATTATTATAGATTAACTTCCTCACTTCCGAAACATAATGAAAGAACCACACAGAAGAAGAGAATCAAGATTTAAAAGAATGGAAATGTCGCTACAAGCCGTTTTATGACACAATAAGGGCTTGTTCATAACGCAAGAATTTTATACGATTTTCAGAGTTCATTTCTCCAAACCGAATAGGTGATAAAGGTAGAAGTAATATATATTTCTGTTATTATTTACTTGGTGCACTGGATGTCAACATTGATATATTGTTTGACTGTATTATGTTTTTGAAGATTCCATTTTTTTAAATTCATATCCTTAGATCGAAATGATTCCATGATATTGTACCATAAATTTTATCATTAACTCCTCCCTTCTAAAATAGGTATCAATTTACTGGATATCTCATGAAAAGACTTTCACATCTTAGCCAATACCTTTTTGCGAGGGAAAGAGAATCATGCCAAATGGAAGAGTTAAGGGTTTAAACTATCTATAGTGTGTATTTAACAAATGACGACTGTGATCAAAGTAATGTGCAATCCTGTCAAAACATGTGATACATGTTTTCCGAACGTTACACTGCTTGACTTGTTTGAGATGTGTGTGACAAGTAAATGTTTCAAGAGTATACAAGATACGGTGACATACTGTTCCCCCGTTTCATAATGTAAGATGTTGTCTATTAATGCTATACTTGTTTGTTATTGTGCATACGGTCTATACTTTGCCACGGTAACAACACACACCTAGATGACATATAGGTGGAGTTAGTGATTAGCAGGATATATAATTAAATTAGTAATATACACTTATTTTAATATTATTAAATTAAAATGATAAAATTTATATAATTTTCTATGTAGGTTTAATTCCTCTTTTTGGTCAATATGCATCTAGGAATTTAAAATAATGATTACTGTAAAATTGTTTCCAACCTAGCTCCTTTTTTGCAATTTATGCACTCCAATCTCAGCCAGTGAAGTCGTGTTCGATGCCCAGCCACAGCACGTTTAGTTACTTTTTCATTGTTAGCTAGCGCCATGTTTTTCTCCTTTCCGATTAGCACACCGATTTTTTTTCCTTTACGATTAGGACATCAATTTTTGTCCTTTCTGATTAGGACACAAATCTCCATAATTACTTTGCTTCACACACACATGCTAAATTATTTGTTTTTAATTCCCATGACTGGCGAGGTACATTACGATATCTAGAACCATCGTAACATGTTTTCATTGGCATATTCTCATTTTTCTACAAACGCAAATTGATGCAACATACATTTCTCAAATTAATTCGATGTTTGCTATAATTTATTATTCCTGACTCGACGCGTAATTTATTTTGAAAATTTATTTTGAAAATTTGTTTTGAAAATTTATTTTGAAATTTATTTTAATTTAGATGGTTTAAAATGGAATATTTGCATTAACAAAAAAAACAAAGGATGCAGCACTCACTGTATGAGAACTGGATTTTGCAAATAATTACACATGCATGTTTGTTTATGTCATTATGTGTATGTATACAAATATACTGTGAGCAGTTCTCCACCGTTACTATAGTATGTACCCCTATGCAAGAGCAGCTCCTTCAACACTAACAATTTTAGCTATCATAATGCCTGATCATGCAGGATTGTATTTGTAAGTATTCTCAAAGCCTTCTATTATTCAAATTCATGTTTACTTGAAAATAGAAATTTATGATTTGATATATTTTCATCACAATATACCAGATCAACATGTCTAGAAGCAGTATATACATTAATTAGTCAATCAAATAAAAACATCTTTAATTTTCAAAAAGAAAAAATAGTGGTTACTTTTTAAAGTTGTAATTAAATCGATATTTCTAATTAAATAAAAATATCATTAAATTGACATCAATAATATTTTCAACAGATATTTGCTGCACATATTTGGATAGGGATGAAGTTTCTAAAATTTAGTGTTTCTATTTTTTTTCAACGTCGTATTGAAGCTAACACTAAATAGTTGGATTCATCAGATAAAATAATAATATCGTTTCCGCATATTTTCATTCATATATTTGGAATTGTCCATTTTTCCGTGTTAAAAAAAATTAAGCTCAAATACAAAATCGCAAATGGACTGAGATCAAAGTAATGTACAATCCTGTCAAAACATATGATACATGTTTTCCGAACGTTACACTGCTTGACTTGTTTGAGATGTGTGTGACAAGTAAATGTTTCAAGAGTATACATGCATGATACGGTGACCATTATATATACTACTCCCCCGTTTCATATTAATGTAAGATATTTGACTTTTTTCTTTCAATGTTTGACCATTTGTCTTATTTAAAAAATTATGAAAATATCATTTATTTTATTTCTGACTTACTTTAAGCACAACTTGTCATTTTTTTATATTTGTACTAAATTTTTTAACAAGACGAATGATCAAACGTTGCAACAAAAAAGTTAAACATCTTACGTTACGAAACGGAGATATTACTGGACTAGATCAAGTAGTAAACTAAGGAAAAGTAAAAGTAAAATCTGATACCGGAGGGTACACCGCCTAAGGACCACAATATGGAAGCATGAAGTACAATTGTAACTCAGATTTGGTCTCATATATAATATATGGAATGCACATAATATATATATAAGGGCACGTATAAAGGGTTCTAATTGTCGTCTCTATCACTGTATGCTCGCTGACATAGAAGAGAGACGATAGGAGAGAGAAAATTGGTTATTTTGCATGGAGTCAGCAAAACATCGACTCTTGGCGCATAAAACGATGAGACAACCATAAAATTTGTTTTGTGCGTGTGTTGACTCTAATTAGAGACACTGACCAGACGGAATGCAAACGAGGAATTAATTAGTCTAGAGTCAGCTTGAGAGAGTGTCCTTTATCTGAGGAGTCTTTTCTGCTTACGTGGCTTATAGAGCCCATAATAGACTCTACCATTGAACATGCCAGGATACACAAAATCTGTAGATACATTAGATACAATTAAGAAAAGTAAGTTTTGGTGTCGTAAAAGATATGAATGTAAGAAAAATTTTACTAACCAAGACGAACACAAAGTATTCTTCGAAAACAAGGAAAAAGCTAGGTGAGGTCAATAATTTCAAGGCAGTAGCACAGTTTTTACCATATACAGAAAGATTCATGATTATACCACCAGTTTCTGTATAGCTACGATGCACACAACCTAATGAACCTATGATTAATGGAAAAGAAAAGGAAGAAGAAGAACCTAAACAAAATATCATGACTCAACAAAGTACAACTGTACAACTATTAACAATTTCTATCCTAATACTCCAGTGAAGCAATACTTAGACTATGAAAAATGCTCTCCTAAAACACCTAAAAAAAGAAGGATTACCCATATGCACAATCATTAATTGCCATGATACAATCAGCAAAGGTCAGACCAGAACTAGAGATTTAACCCTGAAGTCGAGTAACCAGTACTCAAGGAGCATCACCGAATCAAAGTACCCCAGTACTATTGCCCCTTCATTCTAAGCTGGTAGTGCCTCCATATCACACGATCTTAGCCAAATTTCAACCAATCATGAAACACTACAGCTGCAACCTTCTCTTAAGGAACTATCTATAAATGTTGAGTTCTACCAGCGGTTTTAAACTATAATGCCCTCTCGTCGTTATAGCAGCCACACAAGCAGAAGCGAAAAGATGATGCCGTCCGTCTCTGTAACCAAACTAGTAAAGAAAACACGCAGTTGTGATATATTTGAGGGCTCGGGTCAGCTTGCGATTAGGGTTTTGGGACTGTGCAATGCATGCCCTCTGCTCCTGATTAGCTGCAGATGGAATTGGTTTTAGGACTTGAAAGTCTGAATTGACAACGCAAGATATAAGAAAGAATAACAGGGGAACTAGAAAATGCACAACTTGAACGGTCTACCAAGTTCACTGTTCTTTCTGTCGTGTAGCGTGTTTTTTTTTTCGAGATGGTGCTTTCAGACCACTCAGTTGTAGGCATCATGAAAACTTCGTTAGGTTACCAGGAAAAAAGGTTTAACTGAATTGAAATTTGTGTACAACTTTCTTATGTGTGTTTCGAAGCATAATAGTTAAATTTTTGGAAGAAAATATTAGAGTGAAATGCACTGAAAATCGATGCCATTAGTATATATATATATATCCTCACTTTGTTCATTTGCATATATAACGACATTTAATTCATCATTTACCAATTAATTACCATGCACTTTTTGTCAATATATTTCAGGGACCTCATCCAAAACTAAATCCATTAATATCTCCAGTTTAGGTCAGGTCCAATTAACTGTAAGCCCAATTTGAGCCCAGCCAAGGCCGGTTAGGTCGAGCTTAATTGGTGAGGGAGAGCATGTGCAACAGTGCAGGGCAGGCAAACCCCAATCCCCAGAAATTCCAAGGAAGCTTCTTAATCAGGCATGCATGCAAAGCCGCAATTAGCCCCTGGCTTAACGGTTAATTCACACACACATGATAATATAGTATATACATTTCTGTCCCAAGTGTTAACAATCAAATTAATTAGCAGCAGCAACGGGCTAAAACCTAGCTAATTAAGCTTCATTTAAAGTGTCCCACATGGCATGGCACTCGATCGACGCACACGGTGTGCCGGCAGGCAGATTCCCCAATTCCTCCCAAGCTTTTTTTTATGCCAAGATCACACCACCATTGCCAAAGAATTTAATGCCCAAATCAGGTCAAAACTTGCAGCCACTGCTAGTATTCTCCCCAGCAAAAATAATAATTAATTAATTAATTAATTACTCAATTAACTAAGAAATAGCCAGCCAGCCAGCTACCACAGTCCACACTGCATTAGGCAGCTAAACCAGTAGTGCAAAGACTGTTAGTGTAATCTCTCTATATAACCCTACTAGTGGCCTACCTGATGCCTTACTCTGGAGTCTAGAGTCTGGAGCTTGTAGTGCAGCAACCTACTGCTACTGATCAAACTGGTAGCAGCTAAGCTAGTGCTACTCTCCACTGTATCTCTACTATCCTCAACCAGCCAGCCACTGAAAGTGAGTGAGCTGATCTAGACACCAGAGTGAGTGCTAGCTAGCTATTCTTTGTGTGTGTTTGTGTTTGTGTGTGTGCATTGTCTCCTCCAAGGCAGTCTAGCCTCACCTTTCTTGGATCTGAAGCTCATCGGCAACTTAACTACCCAGGAGAGTGCCATTTCTTGGTTATCTCATCATCAGGGTGACAAGAAAGAGGGTTTCAAGGTAAGTAGTACTCTCAAGTTTGATGTTTGATTGGTTCATTTCTGGCAACATTATTCACATCCAGTTTGATGTTTTTTTTTTCTTTTCAAGCTCATTTGATTGATCTGTTTTTGCTGTTGTTGTTTTAGGTGAGTGAGTTTGTTCATCAGAGGTAAGATTGGGAAATTGAAGGGACATGAGCAGCAGGAGCACTACACTGCACTGAAAAGCACAAGATCTTGTCCTTGAGTGGGACAAGAAGGCAGCAAGCAAGCAAGGGTGACCTAAGGAGGAAGCAACCTCTCACATGGTGAGTTCTTGGGAGAGCCAAGCTTAGCAGCTGCACTTCCAAGTTCCAAGGGCTCATCTGCTGCGGCGAGGCAAGCACGGTCACCGAGGCGGAGGCGGCTGCGGCGACTGAGGTCGAGCTGATCGATCGATCAACCACAGCGGCGGGCAACAGCAATGGCGCCTCCTCCGAGCACGTACGCGGAGTCGTGGTGGGGCAAGGAGGAGCGCGGCACGCCGGTGGTGGTGAAGATGGACAGCCCGTACTCGCTGGTGGAGATCGACGGGCCGGGCATGGCGTCGTCGGAGAAGGCGAGGGGCAAGAACGCGAAGCAGTTCACGTGGGTGCTCCTCCTCCGGGCGCACCGCGCCGTCGGCTGCGTGGCGTGGCTCGCCGCGGGGTTCTGGGCGCTGCTCGGCGCCGTCAACCGGCGCGTCCGGAGGAGCCGCGACGCCGACGCGGAGCCCGACGCCGAGGCCTCGGGCCGCGGGCGCGCCATGCTCCGGTTCCTCCGCGCGTTCCTCCTCCTCTCCCTCGCCATGCTCGCCTTCGAGACGGTGGCCCACCTCAAGGGGTGGCACTTCCCGCGGTCGGCGGCGGAGCTCCCCGAGCGGTACCTCCGGCGGCTCCCCGAGCACCTGCAGCACCTGCCGGAGCACCTCCGGCGCCACCTGCCGCTGCCGGAGCGCCTCCGCGTGCCGGAGAAGCGGGAGATCGAGGGGTGGCTCCACGGCGCGTACGTGGCGTGGCTCGCCTTCCGCACCGACTACATCTCCTGGGCCATCCAGAAGCTCTCCTCCTTCTGCATCGCCCTCTTCATGGTCCAGTCCGTCGACCGCATCCTCCTCTGCCTCGGCTGCTTCTGGATCAAGCTCCGCGGCATCAAGCCCACCATCGTCTCCAGCTCCGACGACGTCGAGACAGCCGACGGCGCCGGCTACTTCCCCATGGTGCTCATCCAGATGCCAATGTGCAACGAGAGAGAGGTCAGTTCATCATCATCTAGCATTCGAGCTTAGCTCAAGTGCTCAGCTGCCATGGCCGACGGTGCAAATGCATGGTGCAGGTGTACGAGACGTCGATCTCGCACGTGTGCCAGATCGACTGGCCGCGGGAGAGGATGCTGGTGCAGGTGCTGGACGACTCCGACGACGAGACGTGCCAGATGCTGATCAGGGCGGAGGTGACCAAGTGGAGCCAGCGCGGCGTGAACATCATCTACCGCCACCGCCTCTCGCGCACGGGGTACAAGGCCGGCAACCTCAAGTCCGCCATGGCCTGCGACTACGTCCGCGACTACGAGTTCGTCGCCATCTTCGACGCCGACTTCCAGCCCAACCCCGACTTCCTCAAGCTCACCGTCCCACACTTCAGGGTATATATTATTTTTCAAATATATCAAATTTTATGCTATAATATAGGTCCGCCTAGCGATCAAATTTTGAAAATTTTAATTATACCAATTAAATCTGGTTACTGCCGTTAGATAATAATCTGAAGGCATGCACGCAAGTCAAAAATCACATATACACCTTTCCCTAGCCCCCAATGCATTACGCGCATCGTGTTTAATAAAAGAAAAAAAAATCAAGCATTTGACCAATAGCAAAAGTGCTATAATATTCATCATATTACTGTGTACTCTCTTCAGTTTTGTTTTTGGACAATATGGTTAAACTTCTAAAATTTTAACTATTTGTAACTTTTAAATATTTAATTTAAAAATACTAGTACAACATGTACACATAAGTCATGAAGACTGTTTCAATAAAAATAGATATTTATTTTTTATATTTTAATAAAAACCACGCACAGCTAAAGATAAATTTACGAGACCATGCTGCTATATATCCAATGATCAAACTGGAGGGAGTATATTGTACAAAATATATCTCAAATAAACAGATAAGTACACGTATATGTGAGTGTCCAATGGAATCGAAAGATGTGTACGTGCCTTCAGTTCCAAGTCACAGATCTCAATGGCCAGAGGTTGCACTAGTATAACTTAGCCAGTACGTGTTGAACTGCGAACACACACAAATATATATTCCCTGAGAGCTCGAGATCATTGCACAATGCATGAGATTATATATACTTTGGTATTAGAGCCTAATAAAAGCCATGACGACTTGCAAGGATCCCTAATTAACCTCTGCTGCTTAGTAGTAATTAATTTGTCACACTAGCTACTGCTAGCTACTGGTACTAATTAACAAAATGTTACTGTGGATGAGTAAGCGTTTCTGCAGTTAGGACCATGTAAGTCCAAACTAATATTAGGTTTGGTGCACAGTTGACCTCCTAAGATTGGCTCTCCCTTTGACTAAACTAACTGATATGTTTGCAATCATGCACGTTACTCTGTCGAAGAACTGTCAACTCTTAAAAAGGGTAAATATATGGTGGAATCCTAGCTTAAAAGAAATTAAACCACATGTAAGACAGGACCAAAAATGCTATCGGAATTACATTTGTGAGATATAGAAATAACAAATTTAATTTAGAAAGAAAAAAGGCATATCGATTTTGTTCGGAATTTGTCGATTTTGTCCGATCAATTTTATTTGATGTTTCGGACCAACCCTTTGGTTTATTTTCTCTCTAATTTGGTTTGGTTGTCCTAAACGTATTCGAAGGGAGTATCTCGCAAATAATCCGCATAGTTTTCACGTAAGTTAGGTTTTCCACCTATAATTTTTCTTTTTGACAGTGCATATTATATTAAGATAAACTTTATTAATCAGTATGACATATAGGACCCATCATTATCAATGAGACGTTCAGCATTGGCAATATATCCTTTGTAGGAGACCTAAGTTTCGTACTGTGTATGTATCGTATTGGACCGACCGTTAGATCGTGATCTAGAAGTCTGACAAAATGAGTCTAATACAGTACATACATAATCCCAAGGTCAACAGAATCATTTTGTAGTTTAATTAATTTCTTTCTTCTAGAAGGACCAATCAATTAATTCAATTTGTCAAAAAATAATTAAGTTAAGTGAAATATCACCCATCTTTTCGTTTCTGTTTATGCTTATAAGCCAAAATTCAAATTTTCAAGCTGAACTTTGGAATAGATTTTGGGGGTTTTTCACCGTAATTTTTTTTCAGCATTGACTTTTAAATTGCTAAAAATACATACTTCAAAAATTATTTTTAGTTTACATACAAATTAATATACCGTTTGTCTTTTTTAACAAAAAAAATAAACAATCGCCCCTTATATTTGTATTTGTATGAATTATGATTGTAGGGGAACCCGGAGCTGGGGCTGGTGCAGGCGCGGTGGAGCTTCGTGAACAAGGAGGAGAACCTGCTGACGCGGCTGCAGAACATCAACCTGTGCTTCCACTTCGAGGTCGAGCAGCAGGTCAATGGCGTCTACCTCAACTTCTTCGGCTTCAACGGCACCGCCGGCGTCTGGCGCATCAAGGCCCTCGAGGACTCCGGCGGCTGGATGGAGCGCACCACCGTCGAGGACATGGACATCGCCGTCCGCGCCCACCTCAACGGCTGGAAGTTCATCTTCCTCAACGACGTCAAGGTTCTTGCTTGTCCATGCATCCATCTACGCTTGTCCTCCATGCATCTATTCTTGTCAATGGTGAGCTAACTAAAATTGAACGACCGCCGCCATTGCTGCCCCTAGGTGCTCTGCGAGCTGCCGGAGTCCTACCAGGCTTACCGCAAGCAGCAGCACAGGTGGCACTCCGGCCCCATGCAGCTCTTCCGCCTCTGCCTCCCGGCCGTCTTCAAGTCCAAGGTAAGATTATCATCTCACCGGCGGCGGGGTGCCATTGATCGCTACTCCATCGATCTCCATTGTTGCGCCATGGCGGTTACTGACATGCATTGCGCAGATCTCGAGGTGGAAGAAGGCGAACCTGCTGATGCTCTTCTTCCTGCTGCGGAAGCTGATCCTGCCCTTCTACTCCTTCACGCTCTTCTGCGTCATCCTGCCGCTGACCATGTTCGTGCCGGAGGCGGAGCTGCCCATCTGGGTCATCTGCTACGTGCCCATGATCATGTCGGTGCTCAACATCCTGCCGGCGCCCAAGTCCTTCCCCTTCGTCATCCCCTACCTCCTCTTCGAGAACACCATGTCCGTCACCAAGTTCAACGCCATGGTGTCGGGGCTCTTCCAGCTGGGGAGCTCCTACGAGTGGGTCGTCACCAAGAAGGCCGGCAGGACCTCGTCGGAGTCCGACATCCTCGCTCTCGCCGAGGCCGAGGCCGGGCCGCCGCCGCCGGCCAAGCTCGTCCGCGGCGTCTCCGAGGGGGGACTCAGGGAGTGGGGGAGGCTCAAGGAGCACGAGGAGTGGGCGGCCAAGCTGCAGCAGGAGAAGAAGGAGCATGACGCCGCGGCGGCCATGACGCCACCGCCGGCGCCGGCGACGCCCGTCAAGAAGAGCAAGGCCGCCAAGGCGCCGAACCGCATCTTCAAGAAGGAGCTGGCGCTCTCCTTCCTCCTCCTCACCGCCGCCGCGCGCAGCCTGCTCTCGGCGCAGGGCCTGCACTTCTACTTCCTCCTCTTCCAGGGCGTCACCTTCCTCGCCGTCGGCCTCGACCTCATCGGCGAGCAGGTCAGCTAGCGACTCCCCCGCCGCAATAAAAATCAGCCGCCGCGCGCCCGCGCCATGCATGTGTACGTCCGGCCGGCCGGCCGGCCGGAGGCGAAGACGACGATGCATGCGCATGCCACAACACAATATGGAAGACACCTCCATGGATGGACCGACAGAAGATTACATTTTTAGCCTTCTTCTCCTTATTTTTATCACTTTGATATTTTTTTTGTTCAGAGATCAGGGAAAAAAAGAGAGAGTTATGTCTCCATGTTACAAAGAACTCTTCTTTCTGTGCTCTAGCTAGTGCCTTGTTGCTAGGAGAGGCAAGCAAGCAGTCAGGTTGTTAATCACATTCAGATTAAGTTGTCCCCATTCAGTAGCCGTCTTTCTTGCCACATTATGTTATGATCAACATGGTGATATTTTGTAACAGATACTACATATCAATGGATAAATCAATCTTTGTATGCATGTTTATAGTGTTGGTTCTATTCAAGAATAAAAGGGAAAAAACGTAAAAATAGAATGTCATACTAATTGAATTCTTATGGGATTTCGGAACATGAGAGAAGGTTTAAAAATTTGTAAACGTGTCATTATAATTTTACAAAGTTATAGATATGCATTGGTATCTCAATAACATATAGAGCCCTCACTAGTCAATGACACATGAGTCAAGATAGCATATCTTCAATCTAACAAAATTATAATGACAGACTTACAATTTTCCCTTAAAACTATGGTTTGACAGACCACACATGAAAAAAAAGTCGTGGAAGGAAGAGAATAAAAGTGACACCAAATGCTTATTTCTTTTAGAATTGCTACGCATACTACTAAATCATCAACTTATGGACCACACATGAAAAAAACATAGAAACTTGAAGTCATGGAAAGAAAAAAATAAAAGGTGTCGCCTAATATTTATTTTGTTTTAGAATTGCTATGCATATGACTCAATCATCTGACTTACATACGACTAAGATTGATCAACGACTGCAGTGCATATCAACTGCCACTCCTTTGAGTAATCTATGGCCATACGTACAAAAGTCATACAACCAGTACTCTATATTATATCCCAATTCATAGAAAATTCAAACAAATTATTTGGTGGAAATTGATCCCTTGTTCCAAAGGGATAATTTTCTATTGGACACAAATCCTCCTGAATTCATATGTTATCCTTTCTTTAAAATGTGGCCTTCACCATATTGTGCAACCCCTGCACTAGAAACCAGGCCGAAGAAGCAGCCTAATTACACTTGAAAATCAGGCAGCAAGGTCCAACATCAGGCAAGTTAACAGCACTAAGGGCACAATTGCACTTGAAAATCAGGCAGCAAGGTCCAACATCAGACAAGTTAACAGCACTAAGGGCCCAATTGCACTTGAAAATCAAGCAGCAAGGTCCAACATCAGGCAAGTTAACAGCACTAAGGGCCCAATTGCACTTGAAAATCGTGTCTCACGCGCCTCATTTTTTTTCTTTTCTTTGTTTTCTTCATAGAGCCCCACGTGCACCACCTCCTAATTCCCAATTCACAACGCTAGTCGCGGGTGCTGCGGCTTGCAACACTGCAAAAGGCAGGATCTTTGGCTTGCAACACTGCAAAAGGCAGGATCTTTACCTCTGTGCTCTCAAATTCGTAAGTTGCTAATTTGATTTAGTGCAAGAAGACTCCTATTTTGGGAAGATATCTTATGATTGTAGTTGAAGGTTTGTTTAGATTATAAAGTTGTTGATTAGAGTTTGAAGTAAGTTTGAAATATATGTTCTGATGCAAAGAAATAACGTGGTACGGCCGAATTCTCTTGTTTTTATTTTGTAACTTACTACAATGCTATAAATTTCATATGTGAGCACTATTATGGAGAGAGACTGCTTAAAATAAATAAACGAGCCTCGTATTATGTAATATTTTGTCACATCTAGAAATTCACAACCAGAATTCCCAAGCTAAATGTTATTAAAACTTCTGTTCAGTGTCAGCCAGGGTATATAATTGACAAAGTTAACGTACAGTTTTACGTCTTACAAACAAATAGAAAATCTTTTATATGCAACGATAAGGGTGAACGAGCAAAAAAAATTCCCCGTGCAGTACCCCGTGAGGCCTCGAAGTGTTATAGCCCATTAAACATTCAGCCCAACAGGCCTAATTACTAGTGTATATATGAACCATTCACTCCTCTAATCTCGCACATACTGCTGCCACCAGCCCCCATCCCCTTCTCAACATCTCCACCGCCACCGCCCCATACCCTCTTTGTCGTCGCCGCCCCATCTCCTCCCACGCCCGTCACACTGCCCGATGCCATACTCATCGTCACCGGCCGCTACCTCCACACCCGTCGTCGTGCCACATCCTCGGCCTCGTCGGCCAGCCGCAAGGCCTGGGTCTGATCAGTGTCGTTCTTGCGAACCCGACCCTGACTTACTCTGTTGCCAACACTAAGAGTTGCCCTGCTTTTAATAGTTTTACTATTATCACTACCTCTACTCCAATTAGTAAGTATAACCTTAATTTGAACAAATCCTTCATAAATTAAGTTTGATATGGGATATAAATTACCATAGTAGAGCTCAGTAAGTTCAAAGAATATTTTCAGGAATGAATATGTCTTAATTGCTTTCTCCAACTCTATAGATGTTAGACATAATTTCTCATACCTACACTGGTTCAAGGATGAAAGCCTAATTCAGAAGCAAGGCTATAACATATAGCATCTGTCAACATGAGATAGGTTGAGTTACACCTAGTTGTAACATTACTTGATAGTTTGTTATTTGTGTCCAATCCACACTCAACTGCACATTTCTTGAACTTCTAACCATACAATGAAGAGTTCTGCACAATAACTACAGATGTTTTAATATTATGAATTATTGAGTCAATTTCATGCAAACCTCTTGTGCAACCAAGTTCAGTATATGGTTGGTACATCTAACATGGAAAAATAAACCATCGCATAGCAAAGGTTCATGCTTCTTGAGTTCAGATACTATATCCTTAACGGCAACATCGTGTATAGTTGCATTGTCCAAAGTTAAACAAAACATTTTCTTCTCAACAAAACCATCTCAACAAACTTGTACTAAAGAACGCAGACAATCTAACACTAGTGTGATGTCCTTCCACATCAAGGAAATTGACAGTTCTTTTCTGAATATGCCAATCATTATCAATAATGTAAATGTGATGCACATATATCCTTTGTTATGAATAGATGTCCACATATCCATGGTTGTGCTAATGTGGGATTTAACAGTTTTAAAGTATTCATATAACTTAGTCCTTTCTTCCAAATAGATATATATAGTTTTTCTAATAGTCACGTGGAACCTTAGTGGAAAGTTAGGGCACAGTGATTCAATAAAGCCAACAAAATATTCATGCTTAGCCATATTGAAAGGGTACTCATACATGATTATTGCCGAATAGAACTTTCTCGAGCTAACTTCCAGATCATACCTGAAAGGTTGGACAATAGTGATACCATTTTCCTTGTCCTTCTCAGTTTTTAATTGTTTCAACCTTTGACAATACTATGACGTACCTTCAATTTACTCTAAAATCTACTTGTTCCATGATTACTCTCAGATCCACCCTTGTATATGCAATTCTTGAGTTTGCAATGTGCCTACTCCTGCACATAAGTACTACCATCATACTCTATAGTCTATTTGATATTGTTGAAGTACTGCCAAATCTCTGATGTCGACTACTTTTTCTTTGCAGAACGCTCGTCACCGTTTTCATTAGCATCAAAGTCACAGGGTGGACTTAGAGGTGCTGCTGACTGAGGTGTCGATGATGATGTAGACATACCTACAAGATAGCTTCCACTAGCAGCATATTAGGATCCTAAATAAATTGAGGGAGTATTGCTTAATCCAATGGAATAAATTGAGCACCAATGATACATGCATCACAAATCCTATGGAATGCGCACAAATTTTTTTTGTTGAAGTTGACAAATGAATAAATAGAGATGGTTGAGATTTTGGAGTGGGATCTGGCGTTGTCGTGTTGTTGCCATTAGATGAATATAGGAGACGATGCTTTCTGCTGGTTTCTTTGGGTGCCATTGTTTCTCCGGCAGGTGCGCGGGTTAGAGTTAGCCACACAATATTACTGAGCTCATGGGCCATAGCCATTTTGGGTTTTTGGACCTTCAGGAAATTCCGGTGTTACCGGCCCAATACGGGATACAAACAAATTTGTTGGGAAAATGTGTTTCCATTACTATTTTTGTTTTCGCTAATGGAAATTTCTGATAATGGATGGGTAGTCAAGAATAAACGGAAATGGCTAGGATTTTCCGTACCATTTTTATCCCTACTTTTTGTGAGGTTATGTAAGATTGCAACAATTCTAGGCAGGTACTACAATTGTGTGATTGTGAGATAATAATGATGTGAATCTAATTCCCACCAAAGTGGTACCAGTACATAAATCCAAAAACAAAACCACCATAGAAGCTTCATGATTAACAAGCAAACATTTACACACAAAAATTCTTAACTGACATATTGGTAAAGCAACTACAAATGAAAGTACTTACCGAATTAATTGAATAATAGATCATGTCTATTGGTAAAGCAGCTACAAATGAAACATAGCTAGCATGTTCAAAAGACAACGGTCAATGTTGTGCTTGCTAAATTAAAGAGAACTAGTTTCATAAGTAAAGTTTCCAAATACAAGATTACTATAATGGCCAGACAAATGTAAATCTCACATCTAGTAATGCTTCTTATAATTTTGTCATGTCGTATGAATCACATCACCATCAATGAGCAAAAAGTCTAACAGATGAATGCCAACACACCCATGTCAGTTATATGGGAACCAGGGTCCCCATCTTGATGGTATGTGATCCTCGAACTAGGGGTTCGCCCTAGGACCAACTAAAATGTGGGGGCGTCGGGGCAACCCGAAACCCAACATTGCCAAGCAGAGGGGGAGGCGTCGGAGTGGTCAACGCCCGATGCCCACAACCATGTGTCTCTAGTGACTAGGTGGGTCGAGCATTGATCTACCAACCCTCGTCAGTGTTTGACTAACCCTGACACCATGCGCCAATCATTGATGGGGCATTTAATTTGTGCATGCTCAATGACCCAAGACGGTCCGACGCATGGGCCCCTGCATCCCTACTATATCAATCTTATCATTGTTATTGCACATCAATTACAAGGGTGCTACTTATCTTGTTAGAGGGGTGATGTGACAACAGTGGTAGGTTTGGCAAATCATGTTGGCTTCCAAAGGATGGACGCACGAAGATAATGTTAGAAGCATGGTAGCCTCTCGGCACTGTGTGTCCATGAGAGTAACATGAGGGCATTTAATGACTCTCTAGCCAGTCATAATGCACTAATGCCTATTGTAGTTGTCCTATCCATGAGCACTTTGTTTATTCCTTTGTAAATACCTTCCTCTTTAGCATTGTGGTAACTGCTAGTAGTAAAAAAAAAAAGGACCAAGTCCAGAGAAGAAGGGAAGAGGTACAAGAAAAACCTTCACAATCATCCACAGTAGGGTACATTTATACTTGCTTGCTTCTCTCTATGTGTACTTCAAGTCGCCTCTCACTTTATGTTGATCTCCACTCACGCTCTCCTATGACTAACTCCCCTAGACTAAACCCTAAAAGGAGGCTGTCATGACTCCATGCGAGGAGTAATTCCTCGACAACCCGTTAACATGTGCGAACACTTTCTATATATATAAACTTTCTAGACTTTTTACATACAAACTTTATAGATACAATTTTGATCGTTGTGAATACAACTTTATAACATGATATTTTTAGAGTATATTTTTCATTAGATACTTTATATGTATACAAACATAAATTATAAAAAGTATGTGTTTATAAATTTGTAAGCATATAATGTGTTCATGCCGGTTAACTAGGGCTAGCATTTGCCCGTTGGGTCGACCTATCAATGGGTCTTTCTTTGAATGAAGCAATAAAAGCTAGTACCATTTGTAGCTGACACAGACATAAAACCCATAAAGGTTTATCGATCCAAAGTGGCACGTATCACAATCTTACACCGTTATCTTTTTGCTTTTCATTCCTTATAAGCTAAATTTTAAATTCTCAACCTTAAATTTAGAGTTTATTTTGGAGTTCTTTCATCATAGTTTATTTTTCCGGTTTTACTTTTAGATCGCTAAGAATACATATAAAATTTTATTAAAAAATATTTTTTTTGGTTTGGAAATATGAGAAAAGATGAGCCTCCTACATTAACCAATATTGCAATGTCCAATAATACTCCAAAATCCATAATCTGGTTGAAACAAAACAACCAACATTCAGAACCACCAGACTGACACCTACCGGGCCAGACCCCGAAAATCGATCCATCCCCTTAATTCGCTTGAATAAACCAATCAACAAACAGATCGGGAAGAATATAATGTGGAGGAGCAATCACCTAATTAAATACAGTGAGACGCATCTCGATCGGCGACAGCGGCCGGTGTGTGCCTGCCTGCCTGCCCGGTGAAAGCTAGCAAAGGCTGTGGCATCTGGCACCAGGCCAGCGAACAGCGAGGCCTCGGACACAGGCGCTGCTTGGAGGAGGCGTGGGGAGGAGACGAGAGGAGACACAAAACGGTTTGGAATATTTATGAATTCTCGATCAGTTTTTAGAAACAAAAATTGTTGACCGAAATTTATCAGAAATGAAAATGGATTCGGAATTTTTTTTCTCGGAAACGAAAACAGATGTGGTAAGAGCATTATCTGTTGGAAATGGAAACCAGATGAAAACTTTTTAGAATTTTTTGAAAAACTTTCCGAATTTTTCTCAGAAACTTTTTGGATTTTTATTCTCGGACTTTCTATTGGCCTATATACTTTTTCTTGGACTTTCTGTTGGCCTATATACCATAAATCCAAAATATCAACCAAATAGCCCATAGCCCAGCCTACTTTAGCAAGTCAATCTTAAGTCCTTAATTAGTCTAAACATATACACAAACACTTTACTTTAACAACTTGCACTTTACTTTGTAATATGATATATAAACTTTATAATAATGTGTGAGATGTATACTTTAATTTATAATAATTTATAAACTTAAGTCCTTTATTTGATATTAGGATAATCATTAACAAAGTGATCTACGAACGGTTATAATGATAAAAAATAGTTTTTTTACCGTATTCGCTCTGATTCATATTTTTCCCATTTTCGCATCCGATAATATTCAATTCCATTTTCATATTCGATGTTTCTGATTTCAATTCCGATTCCAAAAAAGATATGGAAATAAAAATGGTAAATATGATTTCGTCCGTCTCCGAGCCGTTTCCATCCTACATGACGGGATTGGAGTGGATCTCCAAGAAAAAGCTAATACTTTTATCCTCAAAACTTTTTATAGGATTCATCCAAAAAGAATATTAGACATAAAAAATTATAACATTCTCTAAAAGAGGCCTAAAACTGAATAACTTGTGTTGAGAATACATATGAGAGAGCTAATTATATATATGCGTAAATATTAAAAACAGACTTAAAAATCTGTTGAAGATATGATTTTTAGCCTAATTTGCAAAATTTAGTTTTAACTACAATTTTAAGCACCTCTTTGAAGATGCTCTTACAGCGGATACGGCCTTTGCGAGCTTTGTGTCTTTGCTGGCTTCATTCTTGGGCTCGGCCGGGCCAGGCCGTTGTGGGCTAGCAAATTAAATACGGTCCCTTCTTAAAGACAAGGACGTATGAAAAGTACTCTAAAAGAATAATAGAAAAAAAGAAATAGATTTTCTGTATTTTTTGAAGGCAAAACTTACCCCCTTTTTTATCCATCGGGTATGCTTTGAGATTCATGCTGGCGGGGTAGGAAAAGTTAATTTGCAAGCGTGTCGACCACTAATCAAACCCGTGCAGTCACAGGTGATCGGGCTCTGGTTGCTACCACCCCTGCGTGCTGGTTTAGATTTGTGCATAAAAGTGTAAAGAGTCACCTAATGATCAAATGTTTATAAATTTTAATTCCATAAATCAAATCTAGTCATTGTTGTTGGATGATAATCTGAAAGCACGTGCACAAGTCAAAAACCCCATACACGCCTTCTCCTCTACCCTCATGCATTGTGCGCGTGTCTGACACCCAAGAATAAAAATCAAAACGTTTGATCGATAGCAAAAATATAAAAGTTGTATATAAGATGCACTGTGTGTATATTGATGTAATTATAATTAATATAGTTACGTTTGAAAGCTTTTCTAGAGATAAATATCATCCAACAAAGCGTTAAGTCGTATGGACTGCAAGAATTAACAATGTTCCAGGTAGTAAGGCCACATTTTCAGACCAAAGACAATGTACGTGGATAACATAGCGCTGCAAATGTATATATTAATTAATCCGTAAAGCTGACGCGCCAATCGACTAATCCAGAGCATGTGCAGTATACTATTGGTTGAATTTGGAAAGCTAGAATGCCCAAAATATAACATGCATTGGTCAACAACAATATCATGATTCGCAAATAAGAAATATAATCCCTCCATTTTTTTATTTAACACCATTAATTTCTAATTCTACGTTTGATCAATGGTTTTATTAAAAAATTATATAGCTATTAATAATATTTTATAATTTAATTTATTATTAAAAACACTATAAACATGATTTATAATTTTATATTTAAATAAAATTTTTTAATAACACAAATAATTAATAATTGATAAAAAAACGGCCACAAATAAAAAATAGATATATGATTAGCTTTAAACAAACAAATATAATGATATGATGCACCTGGCTTGGAGCTACTAAATCCAATGAATTCTTTATCTCCCACAACTTTGGTCAAAAATGGATTAAAAATTCGAAGGCGACGCGTCAGAAATGAAAGATCACCATGTTGCATCCGCCTATTTAAAGCTCAAGAAATTCTTGCAATAAATGGCGAAAAAAAAAACAAACAAACAAGGAGCGCTTGCTTAGTTCGATCGATCAGGTCGTCATGGCGAGCGGCGGCGGCGTGAGGGTGAAGGCCGGGACGCGGCCGCCGTGGGTGGGGCTGGCGGCGGCGGCGTGGGTGCAGATGGCGGCGGGCAACGCGTACGCGTTCCCGCTCTACTCGCCGGCGCTCAAGTCGGCGCTCGGGTACACGCAGCAGCAGCTCGCCATGCTCGGCGTCGCCAAGGACGCCGGCGAGAACTTCGGCGTCGTCGCCGGCGTGCTCTGCAACAGCTGCCCGCCCTGGGTCCTGCTGCTCGTCGGCGCGGCCTTCTGCTTCGTCGGCTACGGCGCGCTCTGGCTCGCCGTCGGCGGGGCCGTCGTCGCCATGCCGTACTGGTTGGTAAGCAGCACCACTCATCTCGATCGTTCTAGGATGTCTACTCCATCCATCCATCCACTTCAAAAAATAATTGCGTTTTACTTATGCGTATGGTTTTCCGATTAACTTTGACAACATGATGTTTAATTATGATTACTTTAGAGCAACTTCAATAGTATAGCCAAGCTCTAATTTATCTATAGTCAATCTAATAACCAATTTATATAATAGTTACCTACAAAACATCAATACATGGTCCCACGTATCATAAACACATTTTGTCTTCGAGCATATGTACAGCTGGCTACAAATTACTAGCCCACATCTCTTCTCTCCCCTCTTACGTCTTTAAAATATGCTTATAGCTGGCTTCGTCCAAATGTAACTATATTTTTGATTTCCATGTGTAACATTTAAATATTTGTTTTATTTAAAAAGTTATGTAAAAAATAAAAAATAGTCATACAGAAAGTATTATTCACATTTTATCATCTAATAACAATAAAAATACTAATCATACTTTTTCTAGATAAAACAAAAGATCCAACGTTAAACATAAATAGTACAAAAATATACTTATTATGGGACGAAGGGAGTATCTTGAAAGACAAATAAATATATATCATTCTCATATTTCTAAACTATTAGTAGCACGTCCATACGTTGCAACGCGAATTTTTTTAAAAATACTATACTCTTTAGGACCTCGAAAGTTAAAAAAAATTCTGCACTTACTGCAGGTTACATTTGTAAATATTTTGTATTGTAGTTTTACACATGAGGCTTGTTTGATTGCTTTTGAGGCGAGGAAGGGATAAACGTCAACCTAACTTCATCTTTAAGGGACTCACGTAGCTTTCGTTATGGATAGTAGCATATTCGTCACACCGAATATATATTCTTTTGCCTACTTCCTTTGTTTTGCCTACTTCCTTTGTAAATTTAGTAAATTTAGTAAATTACATTCGGCTGGTGGAAGGGAAGGGTTAAGTTATCCGGTAGACAAAACATAGCAATAGATTAGTATATAATTAATTAATTATTAATTATTAAAAATATAAAATAGATTAATATGATTTTTTAAACTTTTTCTATAGAATTTTTTATAAAAAATACACCGTTTAGCACTTCGGGAAGTGTTCACGTGGAAAACGAGAGGAACTTGATATCTTATTTGCCTTGCCGAACGAGGCCTTCTTAATATAAACAACTAAATCTAAAAAGATGGACAAAAATATAAAAATAAATTAGTGTGAATATGTAGAGCAAATTTTACAAAACATTTTATCAAACTAACTACAAATAGATGTGTATTATAAAACCAGATATTTACTACAAATTTTTTTAAAAAAATATATAGATTCAAAGCATCGTATCATAAAACTATAGATGTAACATCAAATTTATTACAATACTGCACATTTTATAACTTAAATAAATTAATAGTGCTACAAATAATTAAAAAACGTATAGTTTTGTGATACATATTTTTTTATTATAACTCTAGTTTATGCTAATAGTTTGGTTAAAGTATCTATATTTTCATAAAATTTACTCTATAAAAAATATCTGTAGTAAATACGTAAGTCCAGCACACTTCAAAAAGTGGTTAATGGTCAAAGTTTACAAAATATTGTCCTTTCGTCCATATTCCTCACTTAAATATACAGTACCCGCTCTATTTTTTATTTGACGCCGTTTAATTTTATATCTATATTTGATTATTCATCTTATTTAAAAACTTATATAATATTAAAATTTTTATTATGATTTAATTTATCACTAAAGAAGATGACTTATAATTTTACCGTATTGCAAAAGAAAATTAAATGAGATGGAGAGTTAAATAGATTTAAAATGTGCATGTTAATAGAATCCTCAAAGCTCCTAGCAAACTTGCAGCTATGGATTGTGGTCGCGATCGCCACAAACAGCAGCGCGTGGTTCCTGACGGCGGTGCTGGTCACCAACATGCGCAACTTCCCGCTCCGCCGCGGCGTCGTCGCCGGCCTCCTCAAGGGCTACATCGCCGTCAGCGCCGCCCTCTTCACCCAGATATTCTCCGGCGTGCTCCACCGCTCGCCGACGGGCCTCCTCCTCCTCCTCGCCGCCGGCCTCCCCGCCGTGTGCCTCGCCACCATGTACTTCGTCAGGCCCTGCACGCCCGCGCCGGCGCTCATCGACGACGCCGTGCAGGTCGACGGCCATTTCGCCTTCACCCAGGCCGTCAGCGTCGTCCTCGCCGCCTACCTCGTGGCGACAACCGTCGTCGGCAACGCCGTCAGGCTCCCCGACGCCACCGGCTACGCGCTCCTCGCCGTGACCGCGCTGCTGCTCCTCGCGCCGCTGGCCATCCCGGTGAGGATGACGCTGTTCAGGACCGGACCGCGTCGTCGTCGGCAGCAGCAGCAGGAGGAGGAGCCACTGCTAACCCCGCCGCCGGGTGACGACGCGGCGGCCGGCGACGAGGACTACCCCGACGAGGTTGGCGTGCCGCTGGCGGAGGGGGAGGGGGCGGTGAGGGCGAAGAGGCGGCGGCCGCGGAGAGGGGAGGACTTCGAGTTCGGCGAGGCGCTCGTCAAGGCGGACTTCTGGCTGCTGTTCGTCGGATACTTCGTCGGAGTCGGCACCGGCGTCACCGTGCTGAACAATCTTGCGCAGATCGGCGTCGCCGCCGGTATCGGTGACACCACCGTCTTGCTGTCTCTCTTCTCTCTTGGAAACTTCCTTGGCCGGCTTGGGGGAGGTGCAGTTTCAGAGAAATTTGTCAGGTATGTCTGCGTGTTAGTTATATGGAAAATAGCAGAGCTAAAGTTTGCAAATTAGTTTTAATCAAAAATAGACAGAAATTTTAATTCGAACAAAATTGTTTGGAGTAGCTATTTTTATGGCGCCACATTGTCGAACAAAAAAATGGCCTAATTGTTTTTTTTATATCAGAGGTTAACTACACGTAGGGATGGTAATGTGCCTAAATTTTTTCTTACAAAATTTAAGTGTTGTGTCCAAAATGAGATAGAGTGAAATTTTATAGATTTTTAAACTATAAAATAACGATTAAATAGGCTTATAAAAGAAACCCAAGAGTTTTTGCCCATGACGAACCCTACCTATGTATAGATTGTAATTACAATGAAAATTTCAAAACTTTACATTGCACAGCACTTACATTGTAATTACAATGAAAATTTCAAACTTACATTATAATTACATTGCACAGAGCATAAACAAATTAGGATTCAAAGTAATTTATCATCTACATTCGAAAAAAAAAATTATCATCTACATGGAAGAATAGATATAGGAGAGAAGCATACTTACATACAATTGAAAGAACAATATCACATAACGAAAAAAAGTGACTAAATTAAGCGAAAATTGTGGCACTATATTTTTAGCAAACCCGAAATGATTTTACCACTCCACCAAAAATTATATTCGAAATTTCAAATGCTATCTACAGGTTCAGAAACAATATACACACAAATTCATATGTGAATAGTATCATAGCACTATTTATATGCTGCATACAGAGCAGTATATGTATATTTTATGAATACTGTCAGCTTTTTTGATAATTTTAACAACTATTCAAATCGAAAAAATTAGAAAAAATAAGCCTTCAATCCTGGTGTTTCGCAGATTTGTCCTTAGACGCCTGATAGACACAGATGACCCACATGTCGTATACTCGAAGACCCATTTTTATAAACACCACATATTTGGAGACCAATTTTTACAAATCTCCCATTCAAATCTAGTCTGAGCAACAAATAAGAGAGTTTAATTTTTTTTTTCCATTTTGTTGCTAGGTCGACACTGTTGGTTCCGAGGCCAATATGGATGGCGCTGACGCAGACCGTCCTCGCCGTCGCCTACCTCAGCCTGGCCTACGCCCTCGGCGCCCCCGCCGTCGCGCACGCCTGCACCGCCGCCGTCGGCCTCTGCTACGGCGTGCAGTTCTCGGTGATGATCCCGACGGCCTCGGAGCTGTTCGGGCTCAGGAACTTCGGCCTCTTCTACAACCTCATCTCCCTGGCGAACCCGCTCGGCGGGGCGCTCTTCTCCGGCGAGCTCGTCGGGCGCCTGTACGACGCCGAGGCCGAGCGGCAGTCCGGCGGCGGCTCGGAGTGCCTCGGCCCGGGCTGCTTCAGGGTCGCGTTCGTGGCGCTAGCCGGCGCGTGCGCGCTGGGGACGGCGGTGAGCCTAGTGCTGGCGGCGAGGATACGGCCGGTGTACCGGGCGCTCTACTCCGGCGGGTCGTTCAGGTTGCCCAACGCCTCGCAGCAGCATTGAGCCTTGCCATTTATTGGTTTTTTTGATAAGATGGAGGTTTGGTTGGTTTTGTGAATATGAGGACATTAGTTTAGTTTTGTACTCACTCTGATTTTTCTGCTTCAACGCCGTTAACTTTTTGATCTACGTTTGGTCTTTGTGTTATTCAAAACAATTATATAATTATTGATTATTTTATTATGATTTAATTTATTACTAAAGTAACATTAAGTATGATTTATAATTTTGTATATTTAGATAAAATTTTTAAATAAGACGAAGAGTCAAACGTAAATAAAAAAATTAACGGCAAGAAAAACTGGAGGGAGTAGTTTGGTTGATGACAAGAAGAAATGGTGATACCTGTGAATTTTTTTTCTATGTTACTACTACGGAGTATTTGATTTGTTATAAAATAATTTCTTTATAGGAGCCAAATGTTTTGGCCTTTTGAATTGTGTGTATATATACATAGAACATGTTGATGGTATGTTTTCCCTCCTGATGGTTATAATGTTTCAGATGCATTATTGTTCCTGATGGTCGAAAATGGTAAGACATTTTCTATATTTACGGATTTAACTATTTAGTGCTAACTTTAGTATGACATCGATAGTTTTCAGATAAAATAAATTTTAAAATTAATAATAGTCAGAAAAATTATTATTTTAATATTAGTTTTTGAAACGGTATTGTTATGGTCGGGGAGTTTCTGTACCATTTATAGCCCTACTTCTAGAGATGGGTAGGGGTAGTTTGGTCCCATATAAAAATATGGCAGTCAAAAGCAATTTAAAACATGCTCTAAGTGTATATAGTGGCATGTATTTTTGACCTCTAGCAACGTGGCATAGTTTTAATTACGTGAACGGTAATGGTAAGTTTCTAGAACCTAAAAGTTATAATAGTATGGATCAATTAACCTCGTAAAGTTGGGGGTTACGATATGTGATGGGTGAAATCCGATGCAACCATCCCAATTTTACCCCTAAATTCTACCAATTTTATGTTTTTTTTTGTCATATTGTGGACTTCTTTCATCTTAAAATTGGATATTTCAATTTCAATCTAGGGATGGGAAAATGGTTTCTCGTTGAAGTAAAAAGGAAAACTGAAGTGGAAAACTGAAGTGGATTTTACCCAGCCCAACCCATCCTATTCCATCCCAAATTATATAGAAATAAGTCCACTCTAGATCCCTTATATTAACACGGAGTTTCAAAATCGTCCCTGAACCCTAATTAGACTTTGAACTCATTAGTCTCGTGTAATAGAGATCCCTGAACAGTATAGAGGGGTGATTTTGCTTACATGACATCCTAATATGCTTATGGGGACCCACTTGTCAGTTAAATAGAGAAAAAAATAAAAATTATCTCCTCTATTTTTTCCGATTTCTCTTTCCTCCTTTATTTCTTCTTGGCTCTCTTTCTTCTTGGCGCCGACGGCTAGGAGGGCGCTGGACCAGCGACGGGAGGCCGGTTCTGGGATCGCGGACCCGTGGGGGTCTCATTCCCCTTGGTTGCGATGGCCAGGACCGCCGGCGAAGCTCGCCCGAGCGCGGAGGTCCACCGCGGCACCGCTCTCCTGCTCCTCCGCTCGTCAGCATTCTCTGCACCGCCAAGCTCTCTCGGACCCGAGCGGGCTCGCGTCGACGACACTGGCGCTGGTAACGTGGCAGGTGGTGTGCAACATGACGATGGTGTCATCCAAGACGCCCAGCTGCTGCGTGACTTCTCTGCGTTCTACAACGAGTCGGTGATCCCGTGCATGATCTGCGCGTGCGGCTGCCCGGCGGCGAGCACGTCGCGTCGTGCAGCAAGACGGAGTCGTCGATGCTCTTGCCGCCGTACGCGCTGCTGATGCCATTCGAGAGGCGGGCGAGGGAGGCGGTGAAGTGGGCCGGCGTGAAGCGGCTGGGGGTGCCGAGGCCGATGCCCTGCGGCGACAACTGCGTCATCAGCATAAACTGGCACGTGGCGACGGACTACCCCAGCGGGTGGAGTGCGCGGGTGATGCTGTTCAACTTGGAGGAGGCGGACATGGCGGAGTGGTTCATGGCGGTGGAGTGGAGATGGAGGAGGAGGGGTTCTAGTTCGAGCAGGCGTTCACGTTCATCGCGACGCGGTGGGGAACGGGCAGCATGATCTTGATGCGTGGGGTGGAAGGCCTCCAGTACCTCAACGGGGAGAGCAACATCAGCGTCGTCGACTACCCGGTCGCCGGGAAGCAGCAGTCGGTGCTCCTATTCAGCAAGAAGCAGAAGATAGCCTCATCGGCGGCGAGGGGGTCCTGTCCAAGGTGTTGTTCAACAACCACGAGTGCACCATGCCGCTGAGGACGGTGCCAATCTTGTCCGATCGCTTCCTCCTCTTGTATCAATAGTTCTTCTTCTGTGCCTTCCCCTATCGGCTGCACAAGGAGAGAATGAAAGAAGAAGAAAGAAAGGAGGAAAGACAAGAACGAGAAATAAATAGAGGAGAGAGATTTTATTTTTCTTTCTCTATTTAAGTGACAAGTGGGTCCCACAAGTATATTATGATGCCACGTAAGCAAAATCACCTCTCCATACTATCCAGGGACCTCTATTAAACGATATTCACGAGTTTTAAGTTTAACATTTTTGATATTAAGGTTTAGAGATGATTTTGAAACTTGCTGCTAACATAAGAAATCACCTAGAGTGGACTTATTCCTACCATATAATAATATGAACCTAGGCTCGGCAAAACAAGGCCCAATTAATCACGCACCATCTGCGTAACCCAAAAGGCTAATTAGCGAGCCCTGGCACGAATGGGCCACGCGTGAACAGCCCAAAACAGCCTAAAACATGTATTTTTTCCTTTACAGGTATAAAATTTATATATTTTTATTTTATATGTATAAAGTTTGCATCTATAAATTTATACATATAAAATTTATATAAATTAATTTTATTTCTATAGTATTTTTGTATATATAATATTTATATTTGTTAGATTTATAGTTATAAAGTTTATGCCTATAAAAGTTATAGACATAAAGTAACTTCTCCATCCCACTCTCTACGTTAAAATTTAACTTGTCAAATAAAATAGAGAATGACTAAATAAATATTTGAAGAGTTAAATTTGAAGAGGTCATTCGAGATGCTCTTCGACCGACCCCCGTGTAACTGCGTTCTGCGTGAACAGAATTGGGTTTAGCATCTGAGCCTAAGCTAATTACGGCCCACGACTACCAGCCCGGCCCAGGCCCATCTTCATGGCCCTCGCTGCCACCTCCTCATTGCCCCCTCGCTTTATCGTCTCCCAAATCCACTCCGCTTCGTCTCCCTCCCTCCCCACCTCCACCCATTGCGGCCATGGCGACCCCGCAGCAATGCTGGCTCCCCACCGCCGCGCGCGCTCCCCCTCCTCCCTTCGCGCCCCTCCGTCTGGGCCCCGTCTCCGGAGCTCCCGCCTCCCTCCGCTTCCGTGGGCGCCGCGCCGCGTCGGCGTCGGCGGGGAGGAGGAGGAGAGCCTCCCCCAGGTAGCATATATACCACAGCACCATGCCAGCATCGCTTCTCGCGTTGAGCTGTGCCGCGCGCGCTCCATCCCGCCGCATTTGGTGGAGTTCCCGTTCATCCCGTTTTGCTTTGCCCCGCCGTGTAGGTGCACGTTGGAGACGGCTGGCCCTGTGTTTGATCCGCTAGGGCTGTACAACGGTGGGCCGTCGAGGCCCGATACGCAGTCCTCGCCGCTGTCGAACTTCTTCGGCATCCTTTCGCCGGTGTTTGGGAGCTCCAGTGGCGCCAGGAAGGAGAAGTCCTCTTATGGACGGGGAGCGGCAGGTTGCCATGTTAACCCCCTTCTTTCCTGTGCATGCAACTTTGTGAATTTGTTGTTAGATGCTTTCGGAATGTCCGTACCAACTTACCTATGTGGTACTATTCTATACCATTGTAGAAGCGAATTTACTCCATTATTCAATAGTATAAATGCGTAGTTCAAGTTGAAAATGAAGTTATGCTAGTCCATCATTAGTGAATAAATCTGCGAAAAAAATTCAATCCAGGAGTAGTTAATTTGATGAAGTTCTGAGAGAGCTACCTGTAATTTATGTCATACTTTTTTTTTTCAAAATAGAAGTAGTCTGCTAGGTCACTGTAAATCCTCTTCAACTATTATACGTGGGTTGTTACCTTTTCAACTATTTAACAGCATTGACCTATGCTGTTCATGTATTTACAATCCACTTCTGTAAGTTAAACCAACTAGTGCTTCCTATTTAAAATGTGTCTTAATCCAAGTAGCTCCCTTTTGAGCAGCTGCAATTGAAGATAGTTCCATTGACATTGGTGACTTCTTCAAGGGACCTCTACCTGGGAAATTTTTGAAGCTCCTTGGTTATTTGGCCTTGTCTCGACTTGGTATTTATATACCTCTTGGTGGAGTTAACCGTGATGCTTTTGCTGGTAATCTTGACCAGAACAGTCTACTAGGGACTTTAGATTCTTTTTCTGGTGGAGGTATTGGCCGCCTTGGAATATGCTCCCTTGGTATTGTTCCGTTTATCAATGCACAGATTGTGTTTCAGCTTCTTGCACAACTTTATCCAAAGTTGCAAGACCTTCAGAAAAAGGAAGGGGAGGCAGGAAGAAAGAAAATTCTTGAGTATACAAGATACGCGTCTGTTGGTTTTGCAATTGTCCAGGTTAGATTCTTGGAACATTTCTCAGATTTATTTATTAACATTGTTTTCTGTAATTTTTTCTTCTGAAACTTTTTCTAAATATTCTTTTTATTAATCAATTTGCAATAGGAGCCTCTCCTGCTGTTTTTCATAAAAAAATATCAACACAATTGATTGAAAAATTGAAGATATGGGATGCCTGATTCCAAGGTACCAAAGGGGTACCTACAAGTTAGTCTAGTCTAGATTACTGAGCACTTGAGCAGAGATATCTATATGACCTCTAGAATGCTGTGTCATACATTATACATCGTGACATTTATACTTGATAGGGATACCTTTGTTTGACCCTTTTGACCTGTATTGAACATATCACAAGTTTGACTGTGGATCTTCCAGTTAAAAGGATTGCGGGGTGCTTGTAGAAGTTCAAGTTTTTTTGACAAACTATATTTTTATAGGGCAGTGATCTATCTCAGGCATATAGGACAAATACATGACATATCACAAAGACTCTTGAACTTATTTCCACAGGTTAATGTGCTGTCGAAGCACATAAAACAAAAATCAATTTCTTATTAACAAATTATTTTTGTGCTGTCAATTGTTACGTTTGGAGAATTTCTATACTTCTTTGCCTAGGTTGTATTATAGAATTGAATGGTTATCGGTTACAAAATGTTCCTTATTTTGAATGAAAATTCAGAATGTTCTAGTATCGTCCTGGCTGGTTAATTTAGTTTGTTTACTTCTTCGTAGGCTATTGGACAAGTCCTTTATCTTCGCCCTTATGTTAATGACTTCAGCACAGAATGGGTCCTCACATCTGTGACATTACTGACACTTGGATCGGTGTTTACGACTTTCATTGGTGAAAGAATATCTGATTTAAAACTTGGCAATGGAACATCTCTTCTTATATTTACAAGTATAATATCATATTTGCCTGCATCGTTTGGAAGGACAGTTGCACAGGCATTTCAAGATGGAAATTATGTTGGGCTTCTAACAATCATATTATCATTCATTTTCTTAGTTCTTGGGATTGTTTATGTCCAAGTAAGTAGGTTTATTTGATTTTTTTCAATATACATATGGAGATCCTCTTAAATTGCTCATTGCTTATTTGAGATCACTTGGATGGTTTCAGGAAGCTGAGAGGAAAATTCCACTAAATTATGCTTCTCGATACAGTAGTCGGAGTGGGGGACTCCAACGATCTGCATATCTACCATTTAAGGTTTGTTGTGCTTCCATTTAATTTTATTTAATGTCTATATTTCCATTTTTTTTTGTGCAAGGGCTGAGTTTCAGCTTCAGCTTTGAGTTGGCACTATGGATGCTTCTCATTTGAGTATTTATAATTAAAAAATTTCTCCAAATTTATTGATACTGTTACATTTGTATTATAACTTACCACATGTTGCAAGAATGACATATCCTCATCTTCATCTGATAGTTGTGGCTTTGTGCAAAATAAGGTATTAGTTCTCAAAGTTGGTGTGCAGACTCTTATGTGTGTTATTCCTGATTGTGATGTAGTCTGTACTCTTCCAACTGTTAATTTGAGTGACAGTCAATTCACTTGTTGGTTCACTTCCTATTTTTCCTTTTTTATTTATTTCAATTATTCCTTTGGCACTTCAGATGTCTTGACTTAACAACCTAAGTAACTTTGTAGAAGGCATATGGACGAAATAAGGCCAGATGATGTCACATATATATTCTTGTAATTTTGATCTACCAAAAAGTTGGAACTTGTAGGACTGAGCACACAATTACTCTGTTCTTTTTTAGCAAATGAATAAGTAAGTTTCAGTTAATTTTCCCCTTGACATCTCTCCCTCATTGGAAGTCACAATTATACTAATTTTCATTATGTTTCTGTCCTGTCATTTCTTACCTTACAAATTATGTCTTACTTACAAATTACCAAAGGAAGTATTACATATGACTCACTATGCTGCCTCTATGAGCAGGTCAATAGTTCTGGTGTCATGCCTATAATATTTTCTACATCTTCTTTGGCCTTGCCTGGTACTTTGGCACGATTTACTGGCTTAGACTTTCTTAAAAAGGCTGCCATATCCCTAAATCCGGGAGGTAAACCAGGAGCTCTATTGTTCTTTTGAAATTTATTATCTTTTTGTGGAAGATGGCAATGCAGTAGACATTTTATTTGCGTGTAAATCACATTATTTTAACTTTATACTGCAGGGGCTTTGTATATTCCAACTAATGTACTGCTTATAGCCTTTTTCAATTACTACTACACCTTCCTTCAATTGGATCCTGATGATCTTAGTGAGCAATTGAAGCGTCAAGGTGCTTCAATACCACTTGTGCGGCCAGGAAAAAGTACAGCTGCCTTCATAAAAACAGTGAGTTATTCTTCTTCCATTAGAATAAATATTGTTATTGCATCACATCTGAATTTTTAGTAGCTGATAATGTATATATTCCAGCTCATTAGCTCATTCTTGTCTATCTGCCTAGTTGATTCTGTACAATAGTTGTCTTTTAAAGAGTAGAGAGATTAGCGACAGTCCTTATCTCTGTGTGCTTGTCAATGGAAATTGCTTTTTTGTAGTGGACAGTGACTATGATATATTGAACAGTTTCAAAACTCAGGTAGCAATCATCTAAAGAAGTTAGTAACCACTAAACAGCCTGTTGTCTGCTCTGCAGTGTTAGTTTTATGCGAGATTCACCTGTTCACAATGACATTCGTTTTTCTTTATCATGAGAAATTTGGATTTATGTGTTAATCACACAACTAATGCCAACCAGACTGGTCAAACTCATTCACTGCTCATATTACGAAAAAATGACCTAGATCCTGTGTTTGTGATCTGGTCAAATGCTAGTCTTTGGTGGTGGCATGGTCATTGCTATAATCAGCTGGTTCAGAACCACATGCTAGAGGATTTAGGATGCATATTTTATAATCTACATTTTCATCCTTCTGGATTTATAGAACTCTGATATTCCTATGTTGATTATGAGATTATGCCATTCCTTGGACAATTGAACAACAATTCTCACTGTTAGGGTGAATCCTTCATACTTCTATCTTTTTTTATCACCAGAACTGATTACTGCACAAGACAGTGGGACATGCACTTACATTTCATATGTTATATATGTTAGAGACACCTTGTACTTTCTGCCGTGCATCATTTTGGAGAAATTGAAATAGAGTCTCAACCTCAATAAGTAACCCAATCACATTATTGAAGTATCTAGTATTGCAAACCATTAAACTGTACCTTGCACTGAAATTAAATTAATCTCGTTGCAGGTTCTTAGTCGTATATCTGTCCTAGGATCTGCCTTTCTTGCTGTATTAGCTGCTGGACCATCTGTGGTTGAACAAATCACTCACTTAACTGCGTTCCGGGGATTTGCTGGTACATCAGTGCTTATCCTTGTTGGTTGCGCAACTGACACAGCTCGGAAAGTTCAGGCAGAAATAATTTCACAGAAATATAAGAACATTGAGTTCTATGATGTCAATCGTTTTGACCAATGATTTATGGCACTGTTCATTCTTTTTGACTCATACTAAATGTTCTGTTGTATTATAAGTGGGTCATGTGGTACAGTGGTAGCATTTAAGATAACAAACTTCTATGTCCTTATATCGTGCATATCACTGATATATATCTACTTGAGCAGAACTCATACTTCCTTATGTACATAAATATATTAGAATTTTTTACCTCGGACCATATTGCTCAGTGCTCACTTCCTTATTGTTAAATTATTAGAATGATCCATGAGATTTGGCAGAGTAATTAAGACATCACGAGAGGATGAGAAGAAGAGATCAGGACTTAAGTTAGTGAACTATTTTGTTCTACACATGGGGCTATTGCAACTCCAATATAGCTGGCTTGTGCTTGTTTCGAGTTTGTAACTCCCCATGTTTTCTGGAGGCATCTTTTCAGATTTTTGTTCTTTATCTTAAAATTATTTTAAGTGTATTATTGATGGTTCAATGCCCAAACATCTGTTTAATTCAAACTATTTTTATTCATCATCTTATGTGGAGGTGACCCACATTTGGTAGTCTGCAATATATTATTTAATCATTTAAGTAAACATTGAGATAATCAAGTGAACAGCTATTGCTGTTGGTGAATGAGAATAAACATCCAGGAGCTATAATTATGTTACAGAGATGATCACCACTTGTCTAATTAGCAGGTTTACTATGTACAGCATTTGATTATATAAACACAGCTTTTGTGTTACTCCAGATGATGATCTGCAGAGAAATCAGGTTCTTCAGGCCGCTCCTTCTGTGCTTTTTTGAATATTGATGCAATTTTTGAGACAGTAACTGTTGCTTCCTTTGACACAGTGCTGGAAGAACCATTAGCATCGTCGCATCTCATCTCATTGAAGTCATTGACCAATGAGAAGAATGACTCCCACCTGTTGCTTAGACCTACTTCTGCCATTTTTTGTCTGTTCTGGTGCCTCCGCCATGCAGATTGGATAAAACGAGCTGCCCATGTTCTCCACTGGTATGAGTGTAACCTGAATGTGTGCTGCAGGTGTTTGGAATGCATCATCCTGAATGTGTTGGCTACACACTTAATGTCATCGGCTTGGAGGGAGAATGCTTCCAATTCGGCTATTGTTTTCACAGTTCTTGTTGATGATGGGTAGCTGTCTCTAGAGCTGGGAAGCAATGCCCATGTAAGCAACTCCTCACCACAAAAATCGCCTGGTTTTAGGATGATAGAGTTGAAGAAGTCTGTTCTGCCACCATCTGTTGTGGAGCTCTCTAGCTCACCACGAATAATGAAGAGCATCACCTTGACAGGGTCTCCCTCACGGATTATGTAGGTTCCCTCGGTGCTAAGGAAGTAGGTCATGCGTTCGCAGATGGCATCGAGTAATTGCTGATCCATTGCAGAAAAGAATGGCACCTGAAATTTCAATTGAAGGGGCATACTTTTGCTGATCATTATTATAGGATATGTGGTTTACTGTTTATCATTAGATTTTGTTCCTTTTTCCCATTAAACATGAAGAATAAGGATAAGTAAAGGTGATGCTTGTGATTGCAGAAGATATTAGCAGGAACAGGGCTCACGTACGCGTTCAATAAGATCAAGGCACAGGTACCGTTTTATATCTCGATGAAGATCTGCTGGTAGTTGTCTCAGAACTGAATTCTCTTCAACTCCCTGTGTTGCAATCCACTTGTATTTGAGGAATTGACTGATGCGGTATCTCAACTCATCAGGTATTTGATGATCTGTCATCCAATCTTCCATTTCTGCTTGCCATATTCTCCAATCTTCAGTATTCTTAGAAAGAGATCTCATTTGTATCTGTGAAGCATTTATTTTGCTTATTTGGTGTACTACATAAATAAACTGTTACTATAGTTCTTTTACAAGACAATTACCTGCATGTTGCCTATTAGCTGTGCAAACAAACCAATGCTGAGAAGGGTTAGCCCTATTGCAAATAGGTTTTCACCAATGAAGGAACTAGTCACCAAAGGGTTGCCGTACGTTCTGACCAAAAATGTACACAAAATAACATTTCAGTAATCTGAAATCATGATAAGTCTGCCACAAACACTGCAAGCAGCATGAAAGAATTTGTAAGAACAAGTTAGGGTTAATACTAGACAACAATTGTTTTCTGGCTGTAAATCTGTAATGCCATTTTGGAGCTTGAATAATTGAAAACACAGTAAGTATAAAAATACGAACGTCAACTGTTGAAGTCCCCACCAAAGGGAGTAGAAATATTTCTCAGAGAATGAAGTTGTGGTCACTCCATTTTGTATTGCTCGAATGAATATGCCATAGTTAATATTGACATTGTTGCTGTTGGCGTTGCAACCTGTGAATACATTTGTGCTATTTGCCCAACTTTGACTGTCACTTGATATGGCATATTTACAGTCAAGGAACTTCAAATCACATGGTACATGGTGTGCCATGCTGTCCTCAATAGAGCACTGTGTTTCCCAGCATGTCTTTTGCCGATCCACTGCTGTTAGATAGAATATTGCTCCAACCACCTGTTGGAAACATGGCACAAAATACTGGTTTAATAAGATAAGTTACAACCTTTTTTCCTATAGGATGATTTATGTTTGGCATAAATTCCAATCGTTTATTACATGAAGTGTCTTGACTACAAAATGCCTAGTGCAATATTGATGAAATTAATTCTAGCCAGATCATATGGGGCTAAACTCTATGTTTTAAAATGTCTCATTATCCTAGGACCAGACTGTTACTTTTATCTGTTTGCAGCAATATCTACTGTAGATACGCTCAAAGTTCGTTAGGTACTTTTACCATAAAATCATGATAGTTGTTTTTGTAATTCAAGTGAAATAACTAGTAACACTTACATGACTTGCCACCAAATAAAGAACTAGATTGTAGATAGCTCCTTCCCACCCGTTTTTTGCAATGAAACCCACCATTTCCAGAATGTTAATGCTGAGAAGAATTACAGTGTATAATCTGATGGCAGATTGGACCAATATTATCAAAAAGAAAGGGGCATTGATATGCTTGAAGCTCATATATGGCATGACTGCCCACACGAGAAACTGCACATACAAGGAACTAATCAGCACACAAATGTCACATTTTTTCCTGATTACTTCTGTATTATCTTTCCTCCAATAGAAGAGACGTACTTGTGGAACTGGCAATGCAGCTACCAGGTCAATGAAGAAGTCTCTTCTGATGTATCTTTTTGCAATCCTTTTAGGATCTGTGACAAGCTCACCCTTGCCAAGCACTTTGGAGCCTGGATCAACATATGCAGTGGAGAATCTTATGGCAATATGAACTATGAAGAACATGTCAAGAAAAGACCGGAGACAAGTGAGGATAATGGCAAGATGGTAGTCCATTGTCATGCACAACTGGCTGTCTCTTCCCTTAACAATTGGCAGGAAGAAGAAGAGAGGATCAATGAAGTGAGAAGCCACGCATGAGACAAGGAAGACACGGCTCCATGTCAGCACAACATTGCCTCCGGGATCTAGCATCCTTTCTTTCTGGCTTATCCCGATTCTGGAACAATCTTTTAACTTGAGCATTATCTCCCTGCTCATTGCTTTAACTGAACCTGTGGCCAAGTTATGCTGTTTGTCTCCTGCTTTGTTCTCAACAGGATTAAGCCTGCACCAGTCGAAAATCAACAGAAAATTGTATGCTCTGTAAGTTCAGAGAATCATCTTACTTCTTTCTGGAGAAGTTAATAGCAATGCTGGTCAACTCACGATTCTACTATAATTATACTTTTTATTGACTGAAGTTGATGTGTTTTCTGTTACCAGACGCAGTGGCAGTAGCACGTCTTTTTCAGTAAATAATTGTCACTGACTAGCTCATGTGTTGCTAAATTTGTAATGACTTATTGCGGGTTTTAGTTGATCTTGTCGGTACTAAAAGGTTAGTACCAACAATTTTTAAGCAATGCCCCTTAGGCTACTAATGCAGATTGTTTTTGTTCTTATGAGAATTAAACTGTTTCTACTGAAATCATTCCCCCCCCCCCTCCGCGCTGTGAAACCTTTTTGAACTGTAATGCAAAATCATTTCGAACTGTAATACAGTTCCTCCTTAACATTTGAGAAGCTAATGATGATCAACGTATCAAAAGTTCGATGTCTTAAACATCTGTCCAATATATATGACAAAAGGGAGAACTAAAAACTATTCCCTATAGGTCCAACATCACCTCTTTGCTTTGATGGCTGTCTGCGTAATCTTACTGCAATGCTACAGATTAGTTTCTCAGGCTGTCTTTGGCAGTTCTTCACATGATGTAACATTATTCGTTTCATATTATAAGTCATTTTCGATGGTTTAAGTAGAGATGGTACTAGACATCAAACGAAGGTGAGTGCTTAAAATTGTTCTGCTATACCTAGATATTAAACTGAACTGCAGATTTGACTATGAACAATGATCGAATTAACGGGAAGAAATAATTATGATTATATGGCTTCACCTAAGAAGAGAAAATTACTATTTATTGTAGTTAGTGGGGATCGATTGGATATATTTGTTTATATTTTACCGTTAAATCAATTACAAAAACACCAAAACCACATTAAAACACTTTGGAAACGCTACAGTACTTTTCCACTTTGCATCAAAATTCAACTTGTTTCGTTCTATACAGAACAGAACAGACAAGTAAAACGAAAAAAAATTTAAGAAAAAGGTACAAGCTAACTAGAAGAGTTCATGATGTACCTCAGAAGTTTTTTTAAAAAAATGTTTCCGGTATTTTCCAAAGATTCAGACTCAAGAGAAGACTAAGGGGGTGTTTGGATCCTCCCAACTTTTTTTTTAGCCCCTGTCACATTGAACGTTTGAACATTAATTAGAAGTATTAAATATAAACTATTAATAAAACCCACCCCATATTCTAGACTATTTCGTGAGACAAATATATTGAGTCTAATTAGTACATGATTAGGTTATGTGATGCTACAGTAAATATTTGCTAATCGTGGATTAATTAGGCTTAAAAAATCTGTCTAATGAAATAGTCTTTATTTATGCAATTAGTTTTGTTATTAATTTATGTTTAATACTTCTAATTAACATCCAAACATCCGATGTGACAAAGGACTAAAAAATCCTTGGATCCAAACAGCCATTAAATTTATCCCCCAAAACTTATCATGAAATCATTGATCCAACAAGAGTACATCAAATTTTAGCAAAAGAACTCGAGATCATTTGACATCATCAAGACAATTTATTTAACTCACCTTACCATCTTCCTTCTGTTCTTGCCAAATCTTGTCTCAAGGGCGAGTTCTTCTCCCACAGCTGCCAAGCTTGCCTTTTTATCTCGCTCATACAACCAAAATCTCCTGGATAAACACTCCAAATCAAATCAAATCAAGATAACTACAGCATCCCACACATCTCTCACTCTTCAGCACACATAGAAGAGGCAGGATACTTCCATGTTCTAGAAGCTTCTAGAACCTCTCCTCAGGAGAAAACAATGGAGGCATGGATGAGAAAAAAAACCTTGTAGCTTGGAACAGAGAGATGGGGCTTGACTTCCTCAGCTGAGCTGGCTGCTTATAAATATTCATGGGACGGTGCACCTCCATTGCATAAAGAAATGCGATGCTTATACTTCTCAGATTTATATTAATCTAAGATCAGATTAGAGGAAATAGATAGTGACTTAAAAGTAAATTTAATAGTAAAACCAAATGTTTGCTATAAGCCTATATCGAAGCTAACACGTATAACAAATTAGTTATAAGGTTGACTTCAATATTTTTTCTTATTTTTGAATTTAATGCATTAATCTTGAAATACATATACAACTAGCTTTTGCATTATAGCTAACACCAGTATTTTTTTTTAGAAAATCTCTTTTCCACGTATGCTTGAGTTGTTTTATTGCTCTAATAGAAGAAAGACTTGGAAGAGCGTACGCATAAAAAATGTCTTCTTTAGAGAGCTTAGGAAGTGGGTGAGCGTCTTCGGAAGATGGAGCATCTACAGATTTTCTTTCTTGAAAAATGTAAGTTTTATTGGCAGGGTAGGTCTCAAAATGGTTTTATATGGAAGCAGAGACCTTTTTGACAAATTTTCGAATTGCGAGTTCTATTTGAAGAGCTTCAGCTCCAAGTTAGTAATTTTTAAAACAACTAAAATATTAAAGTTACTCTCTCTGCTCCATATCGTAATTCTTTTTAGTGTTGTTTAGATTCATAAATGAATCAATGTATATGTTTTATATATATCTTTAGATTCAATCATCCATATAAATATAGATGAGGATATAACATCTTAAATTGTGAGGGAGTAGCACATAAGAAAAAAAAACTTGACCTATGGGGGTAAGGAAGCTCCCTGAGCATTATGTGTAGAAGAAGACATTTTAACGCATGTTAAGAAAACCTTCGAAACCCTATCCAACCCATACACAACAGCATTGTAGCCTATATGAGAATGACGAACGACCATGGCTAGGGCCTTAGACCTGTGCTTTGGTGTGAGACAGATAGGAAAATTTTATAACCCCAACCTAAAATTTATTACTACGAGAAATCAAACCCAGGACCTAAGAAGCGCTACTAGAGCCACCTAACCAGCTCAGCTAGAGGCACGTTCGTATAGCACATAAGCAAAGCATGGTGGGTTTGGCATACTACATTTATTTTTAAATGTACGATGCTTTGACCTTAGGACATGACATTTAACCATTCATCTAATTTGAACATTTAGTATGAATATGCAAAGCATATAATTAAGTCGCACTTAAGAAAGTCACAATAAAATAAAATGACACTTGAAAAAAATATTGAATAAGATGAAAGATTAAATGTAATGTCTAAAAATAAAAACAATGTACATTTAGAAATGGATAGAGAGTATGTATTATACTTATCCTACTTGTTCTGACACTCTGAACGTTTTATTTTAGATTAGCATAACCAACTAGCCTTACTTATCCAACTTGCCCTACCAGCTACATATCTTCCCCAAGGATAAGAAAGAGTTAGTACTTAGATAAGGATAAAAAAGGTGACCTAGGTAGAAAACAACTCCAACATGAGCTAACAAGTCAATGCGGTCGTATTAATTTGTCTTTGCTAGCTGTGAATCCCTGATAAAAAATAAATCTTCGTCGATATGAAACTCAAGACTAGTTTATGAAAGATAAAGTTGTAAGCTCTGTAGTGTACGATTATAAATTAATGCAATAGTTAGAAACTGAGTGTGTATATATGTACACACGGATATTAAAGCAATAGTTACTTGACACTCTAGAGTCTAGACAGCAGAGAGGAGACGATCCTTGTTGGAGTGGTTCAGGCTTTCAGGGTAATTTGATATGTTTGACTTTTCTTTCTTAAAAAAAGTTATTTTTTGACCGAAAGCATGCCATCTAGCTACCAGCTTCACTAGCAGGTAAAAAAATGCATGGACAAGTAGAGTGCGTGATAAAAGAATCAATATGATAATTTATATTATATCAAGTGCTCTATCCATCCCATATTATTGTCTTGAATTATATATATATATCAATATATATATTTTATTTATACGTCTAGATTAATTAGCATATATATAAATTTAGGTAAAAACATAAAGTTTTATAACGTGCCACGAAGGAAATACGGCGTATGGCTGGACTTTTAACGGGAATTATTTTAATTGCTGGGAATCAATGGGTCATCAATTCTATCACTTTCGTAGCATGCATGGGCCGAAAATACATTGATCCTTGGGCCGAAATCTTGCGACATATTGATCGGAGTTCCGCAGACATGGGCCGAAATCAGAGCCGAACTCACGACAATATGGGCCAAAAACTGCGCGGACTCGTACGGGCAAGAATGACTTGGAATAAGTTCATCCGAGATCCCTCAACTTGCCGTCACCGTTGAATCTGTTTGAAGTCCTTTAACCCAAAACCAGATATGTATACCCTTAAACTTACATAAACCATTCAAAACATGTCCCTCGGTAGTATTGACTCAATTTTTATCCGGTTTTGCTGATGTGGCATCACGGTGGGTCCCACATGTCAGGATACGTTTTCTTTCCTCTTTTCTTTTTTTCCTCTTTCTTTTCTACCGGTCTCTCTTCTTCCTCTCTCCTCTCTCGGGCCCCTCTCTCCAGCTAGGGCATAGGCGACAGTCGGCAGGCCAACGAACGACGCGGCCTGGAGGGCGGCACGGCGGTGGCTTGCAGCGACTGGAGAGGTGAGGTGCGACTGGCGGCGGGTAGGCTGGCGACAGGGGCCCGGGTGGTGGCGGTGGCAGCTAGTGGCGCCGACGCGGCCAGCTGGCAGCAGCTGGGCGCGGGTTGAGGCGGAACCACGTGGGAGTGGTGGCGGCCGGGCTAGTGGTGACGACGTGCAGGCTAGCAGCGAGGGCTTGCAGGCTGGCACTGCTCCTTCTCTTGTTCTCCCATGGCGATGTGTTTGTGTTAGTGGTGTTGTTGCTGATGCTGGCCGCTGCATATGCTCCTCTCGTTCTTGCTATTTTGTTCATTGCTGCGGACTACTTGATCAAGGAGCAATGTGTGTCTGTTCTCTTTGATCGAGGCGCTTTCGTGAGATTTTGGTTGGTCTTCGTGTCTCTCTAGTGGTGCATGAGTGGTGTGGTGCTACCTCGTGTTCTTGCATTTGGTCTGTGTTGGTGGTTTTCTTGAGGAAGGTGACGAACATAGAACACCAGAGTCATAGTCATGGTGATCTCCGTCCCCGTTTCTCTTTGTTCTTGCTTGTTGTTCCTATCATTCCTTTCCCTGCTGCTTTGGAAGTTGGTCGAAGTTTTCTTGGAGGGGATGGAGATGACGAACACCAAGACCAATGGTGGTAATTTTTTTTTGAAGTGGTCCAATGGTGGTAATTATCTCTTTTTTTCTTCTCATGAAATTGCTTTTCATCCCACCGATGTTTACAGCTAGAGCGCAGCGCCGTGCAGGTAGGGAGACCGCTCGGGACGGTGTACACCGACAGCTCGTGCGACTGTCTAAAATCGATCCAATCTCTCGCCGTTGTAGGAGAGGTTGTCGGACTCGTCCCGCAAGCTGCCGCCGCCACGCGGCTCCACCCTCCAGCCTGCGTCGGCCACCGCCACCACGCGGCTCCACCCTCCAGCCCGCGTCGGCGAGTCCCCTCCCTACCATCGCCAGCCCGCGTCGGCGAGTCCCCTCCCTACCATCGCCTGCACTCAGTATGAGAGAGAAGAGAGACCGGTAGAAAAGAAAAAGAAAAAAGAAAAAAAATTCTGACAGGTAGGACCCATCATATGCCACGTCAGCAAAACCGGGTAAAAATTAAGTCAATACTGCCGAGGGACCTTTTTTGAACGGTTTATATAAATTTAGAGATAGACATTTCTGATTTTGTGGTCAAGGGACCTCAAACAGATTTGACAGTAAGTTAAGGGATCTATGGTGAACTTATTCCGAATGACTTCTATAAGCACTTAAAAGGCAGAGTTAGATATGGGCTTAAATCAATATATATCATCTAGAGCTCAGGATTGGAAAAAGTCCACTTGGACTCCCTATTGTAGGCTGAATCTAATTCATTTTTTTAATTATTTTCTTAGAGAAGGGTACTTTTACCCGGCCTCTGTATCCACTTGGATATATGCAGCCAGTTTTTTTGGAAACTTTGGGAACTTAGCCCAAATATGAGACTTAGCCCCTTAAATACCTAATCTGAAATTTATGCTCCTATGAAGATTTGAACCGAGGATATTGGGTGTTACTCAGGTCACTGTAACAATTATGCTATATGCCCTTTCACGGCTGAATCTAATTCATACCCCTCAACCAGAAACCGAGATATGATAACTCCCCAAACTATTAAAACTAGTGTAATTTGACTCCGCCATCGGGTTTAGAGGGCGGTTTTGCTGACATCGACTTTGACATGGTTTTAATCCCACGTGGCGCTTACGTGGCACTACAAATTAACGAATATCAGTGGAACCCATCTGTCGTTTTAAAAAAAATATTATGGGACCCACTCACATGTGGAAATCCCCCTCTATCCGACTCTTCTTCCCTCTCCCATCCCTCTCTCTCTCCGAGACCAGCTGGGGATTAGGCCGTGCTTTCCTGGAACGGCCCAAGAGGCCAAGACGATGATCTGGCACGACAAAAAGCATGGCACGACCCAAGACAAATTGGGCCGGGTTAGGCACGGCACGACCACGGGCCAGGCTTGGGCCTAGAACACAAGCACGTTGGGCGACACGACACGACATGATCATTGGACCGGGCTTGGGCCGGCACGGCCCAAAAGAGGCACGAAACATTCACGCTAGGTCAATTTTCTTCCTAGACCATGCTTCCATAATAAGTCAATTTTATTTATAGGACATTGGTCATGTTAACGCTATATCCATGTGCTACTCGACATGTCTGTCTCGCGGACATTGTCATGCGCTCACACAAACGCAATCACTTTGTCGGTAGGATGATTCCTCTAGTTCGGTGCTTCGTCACGACACGGCATTGGTGGCTTAATGCCTTTGACGTATGGACCACCGTAATATGACATGACAATACGACAATAGACTAGACAACCTGTACTGGGCCGTGCTTGGACCGGCACGGCCCAAACAGGCACGATATGCTTTTGGGCCGGGCTTGGGCCGTGGCATCACCCCCGCGTGCCGGCACGGCACGGTGAGCAAATCAGGCCGGGCCGGCACGACTAATTTTGGCACGAAGCACGATGGGCCGGGCCGGGCCTAGCACGGCACGGCCAAAGTCCCATTTCCCATTCTTCCCTTCTCCTCGGGCGACGCCCACGGATCTGTCAGGCGCCGGCGTGTTCGGCCACCTCTCGGACGCGTTCCTCGAGCGGAAGGGCTCGCTGCAGGTGGTTTGCGTCCTCAATGGCGTCTTCAGCGTCCTCACCGCGTTTGCTCCAAACTGCTGGGCGTACGCCGAACTGCGGCTCCTCACCGGCTTCAGCGCCGGTCGGGCGGGGCTCTACTCCTTCGTCCTCGCCACCGAGCCCGTCAGCCCCGCCCGCCGCGGGGATGTCCACCTTCTACTTCTTATCCGGCATCGCGACGCTGTTCCCGTCGTCGTGGAGGACGGACGCTCTACGTGGTGACGCCCATCCCTTCGCTCGTGTTCGTCGTCGTCGTGCTGCCGTTCGTCTCAGAGTCCCCCAGGTGCTACCTCGTCTGCCGGCGTACCGACGACGCGTTGCGAGCATGGCAAGCAGTTTTTTAGCACACGTGTCCATTGCTTGCATGACATCTAAATAGTCATAAAAAAATATAAAAAACTTTGATAAGATAGTTTAATATGAGTTATATCACTTCACTAACATGCAAATTTAAATTCAACTTCTATAAGTTGTAGCAAAAATAACAAAAACAATTATAAATAGACGTATATCTACTTTCAGTTTTGTTTGTTTTTTCTTTAACTTGTAGAAGTTGAATTTAAACTTGCATGTTTGTGAAGTGATATAACTCATATTAATCTATCTTGTCAAATTTTTTCATATTTTTTAATAACTATTTAAATGACATGCAATCATACGGGTGTACCTACGAACTGTTTCTCGAGGAGCATCCCGGTCAATGTCACCCTCAAGCTCGACGATGAGGGAGCATCCCGGTCAATGTCACCCTCAAGCTCGACGATGAGGGAGACGACAACACCGGCGACGGCAAGGAAGTCGACTCGTCGGCGTCGGCGTCAGGATCCATCATGCATCGACGTGTTCCGGTCACGGATTACGACCAGGTTCCGGCTGGTGCTCTCGGTGGTGATCAATCTCCTCACCTCGGTGGTTTACTACGGCCTCAGCCTCAACGTCATCAACCTCATGACCAACCTCTACATCATCAGTGTCCTGATGCATAATGCAAGTAAGCTCGCACCGTGCATCGCTCGTGCGTAGTGGACGTGCCACCGGAGAACACCGAGGAAGAAGGGTAGGGGATGACAGGGGGCCCCACATAATCAGTGGGTCCCACAATATATATTTGTGTGTGAATGACATGGGTCCTACTTATATTTTTAAATTCAGTGCCACGTCAGCACCACGTGGACTAAAAAATATGTCAACACCACCATGTCAACGCCAACGCCCTCTAAAACCGTTATGGGAGTCAAATTGCACTGGTTTCAATAGTTTGGAGAGTCACCCTATCCGGTTTCTGGATGAGGGGTATGAATTAGATTCGGCCTATTTTTAAGGGATTCGAAGTGGACTTTTTCCCTTAGGATTATAAGGACATATTTAGGTATGGTCTCCTGATTAACTCATCAAAATATTTTTTATTATCCTTCTTTTCTATATTGTAAATTAAGTTTTGCTAAATTAGAGATAAAGATGTCGATTTATTATGGTATGTTGTTCGAGGCTGCGATCTTTGGACACTAGCAGTTGGACAACTGTGTAAAGTGAGTTGGATCTACATCTTGGTCAGTTTGACTGACAAGGGGCACAGTTAGACCAAGAGTATAATTGAAGAGCAGTGCTATAGGTACGATAGTACATACGATTAAACGGCAGCGTAGCGGTGTGATAAAAAATCACGGTGACGACAGCTAAAATCGTGCGCTACGTACAGTCGGCACTTGATTCTCCACCTTTATTGGTTTGCCTTGATACTTGATCCTCGCAAAAAGGTGGAATTGCTTTCAAATCAATTGGTGTAAAGAAGTGGATCTTGATTATTCTGAAGTTTTTCAACCGCATGTTATTAACGAGCTTTATGGGTTTTTCATCTATACCAAGCAAAGCTAGGGGCTGCTCCCTGGGTTCTTGAGGAGACCCTAGAAAACAAAGCAAGTAAATCAAAGTACCCTAATTTGTGGAATAAGTTTAGGAGCAAGGAACAAGACTTCTCCCATCACGAAGTAGGTCAAAGTGAAACCTAGCTTAACCACTACCTCGACACCAATCATATGGAATATAATCGAATGTCTATCACCGTAGGTGGTGGAAAGAGAGAACAAACTATTCTTGTGTTAGCTCATATTGCTCAAGACACTCTACTAATTTTTGCATCCTCTGTCTCTTGAAAGCATGCATTTAGCCAGACAGAAAGAATTATTGAAGAACAGAGGTCATGCCTTGCACATGAGATAGTTGTCATGCCCGGAGTTTTATCCTAAGCCTAAATCGTAAAAAGAAATCCGTAAATAACAATTGGCTTAATTAACTCAGGAAAAATCCCTCTAAAAGGAATTAATTCACTTAAATCGAGGCTCGCAAATCGACTAACAGGATTTAAATTTAAATTGCAGAAGTATAAAATTTGGCCAAACAAAATAATTTAAAATTCGGCAAAAGTGGGGTTTTCCTTTTTCCTCCTTCTTCCCTCCTTTTTCCTTTCTTTTTCCCTTCCTTCTCAAATTGGGCCGAAGTCTAATTTTCCTCCCTCTCTCTTTTTCCTTTTTCTTTTTCTTTTTCTTCTTCTTTCCGGGCCGGCCCAGCCGAGCCGGCCCGTCTTCCCGCTCGGCCGGCCCAGCCGCGCCGGCCGCTCCCTCCACCCGCCAGCGCGCGCCCGCTTGGGCCGCGGCTTCGGCCCAGCTCCCGAGCCACGCCGCGCCCGCGCCCGCGAGTCCGCGCCGCCTCCCTCCTCTCTCGCGCGCCACTGACAGGTGGGGCCCACCTGTGTCACACCCGGAGTTTCGTCCTAAGCCTAAATCGTAAAAAGAAATCCGTAAATAACAATTGGCTTAATTAACTCAGGAAAAATCCCTCTAAAAGGAATTAATTCACTTAAATCGAGGCTCGCAAATCGACTAACAGGATTTAAATTCAAATTGCAGAAGTATAAAATTTGGCCAAACAAATTAATTTAAAACTCGGCAAAAGTGGGGTTTTCCTTTTTCCCTCCTTTTTCCTTTCTTTTTCCCTTCCTTCTCAAATTGGGCCGAAGTCCAATTTTCCTCCCTCTCTCTTTTTCCTTTTCTTTTTCTTTTTCTTTTTCCTTCCCGGGCCGGCCCAGCCGAGCCGGCCCGTCTTCCCGCTCGGCCGGCCCAGCCGCGCCGGCCGTTTCCCTCCCTTCGCGCGCGCTCCCGCCTGGGCCGCGGCTCCGGCCCAGCTCGCCCGTCGCCCGTCGCCCGCACCGCGAAGTCCATCGCCGCTCCCTCCCCTCTCGCGCCACTGACAGGTGGGGCCCACCTGTCAGTGACTGCTCCGCCGCTCGCCCGCGCCGCGCCGCTTCCGAGCCGGACTCTGCGCCGCCGCGCCGCAACCGCCGCCGCCGCAACGGCCGCCGCCGAGACCGCGTCGTCGCCGACTCGGTCTCCAACCTCCGCCCGCCCTAGCCGGTCGCCGCCACACTATAAATCCCCTCCGCCGCCGCGCCGTCGCCCACTTTCCGCCGTCGCTCGTGTCGTTGCCGCGCTGCTGCCTCTCGCCGCCACCGCGCAATCTCGTCGCCCGTCGTCGGTCGTCGCCGCTCTGTTGTGTCACCACCTCCGTCCCTCTATCGCCGACTTGTTGCCGCCCTCGCCGTCGCCAGGGAGCCTCCTCGGCGCCGCGCGTTCCCTCGTCGCCCGGCCGCCGCCGCGTCTCGCCCGTCGCCGCCGCCGATTGATCTCCACCGCCACCGCCGATCTCCCGCACCCGCCCGCGTCGCCACCTTCGCCTCGGTTTCGCCGACCCGTCCGCGCCCTCGCCGCCACCGGTGAGCCTCCGCACCCTCCTCCCCTCTTTCTCCCCCTTTCCGGCCGACCGCCGTCGAGTCGCGTGCCGTCGCCGGACGAGGCCGAAGCCCGCCGCTCCCGTCGGCCACCGTGGTCGTCGTCGCCTCCGCGTCGCCGACGTCTGGTCGCCGTCTCTTGCGCCCGCGCGTGCCGCGCTGCCGCCGCTCGCCAGTCGCCGTCGCCGCTGTTCTGCCGGGTTGCGCCCGTGCGTCGCCGCCCCGGCCGTCGTCGCCGTCGCGCCGTCGCCGCTCGCCGGTCGTCGCCGTCGCCGTCGCGTCGCAGTCGCCGTGCGCCGCCGCCGCCGCGTCGCCCGCCGCTCCCGCCGCTCCCGCCGGTCGCCGTCGTCCGCCCGACCGCGCGTTCGGTCCCCATCTCTCTGTTCCCTCTCGCTGACGAGTGGGTCCCACTCGTCAGTCGCTCCCCGCGCCCGCCTTCTCTCTCTCCTCCCGGGCCCAGCTGTCAGCCGCCCATTCTCTCTCTCTCTCACCGACAGGTGGTCCCCACCTGTCAGCCGTCAGCTTCCTCTCTCCTCGCTGACGTCAGCAGCCCCATTAATTGCGCAATAATTGATTTAGGACTTTTCTGTTTAGTTAACAAACCCAGAAAACTTCTAAAATTCATAAGTAATTCATCTAGTCTCCGTTTAGGTCCATTCAAATTTCATTAAATTCATAAAATTATCAAGAATCCATTAAAAATAGTTTCTTTTGCTGTTTCAGTAGAGTTTGTGCCTGTTTTATTTATTTTTGTGCTTTGTCGCTTAGATTCGGACCCCGCCGAAGAGCCGGTTTACTTCGAGATCGTCGCCGAAGTTCCCCAAGGGCCAGAGCAAGGCAAGTGACACTCATCCTTGAACATATTGAACCCATTATTGCAAATTCCCCGCTTATTTATTTCAAATGTGCATTGTTTTAATTAAAGTACTTACTTTATGCTATTTTCGGGTAAACCTTATTGTTATGCCGTTGTTTATCCAACTTTATTTATTGCTGGACCAGGGGTAACTTGATTAGAGTCATGCCTAGGTTAATGCTTAGCCATGCTTAGAACAAATAGCTCATGGGATCACATTTAATTATGCTTAGTTCTGAATAGCTGAGATAATGATTCACTACCCGGTTCGGGTTAATGTCAACTAAAATATTAATAATGGTGGGCTGTGGGTGCATGGTTTTGAGAGTCGCACCCATGGCGATTAAGGACCGGTTCACGGGAAACCCTGGAAGTCATTAAGTGCTAACCACATGCCGAAATGGGTAAGGTGGGATTTGGAGCATGACTTCGAACTATTTGACGTACCCAGGCAAGGGTAGGCGTGATGGAGTATGGACGGGTAATCGTGGTGTAACGAAAGCTTCTCCTGCTTCCGGATCTACCAAGGCACAAGAGGGGACTGCCCGACTTGGTGTAAAGGAGGGGGTGAAACCTGAAGTGTGGTGCGATTAAATAGGGAGGGTTGTGTAACGGGTCCTATCACGGTCTCCTTTCCGGTATGCCGTGGTGGTATGTCGGCGCACGTTCAAGTGTAGTGGAGTCGTGTCTTGTGGGTACAGTAGTACACCTCTGATCAGAGTATAAACTATTCGAATAGCCGTGCCCACGGTTACGGGCAAACTCCCAGCTTCACTGTGATTAGTGAACCCTAATAACTTGAGTAAAATCTGGTATCACTTGGGACTACTGCAACGTGGTGTAACGTTGAGTAGTGGTTGGGCCTGTTGCAACGTGGTGTAACGTTGGACAGTGTTGTGGTATTTTACAACTGTTTACCTATTTACGCTTTACTGTATTTAAATTACCTTTATTCTTTTAATCTCTGTTATTTATTTAAACTGCTGCTTTGTCGCAACTAACCCTAGCCCGTCCTTGTTAATCCCTATGCATCATTTATTTGTTTCCCCTTGTCCGTGTTACTTGTTGAGTACGGTGGTTTGTACTCAGCCTTGCTTAACTTTCCCAACCCAGAGCTAGAAGCAGAGTCCGATGGAGGTGCCTCTCAGGAGTGAGCTGTTCCGCCGTCGAAGTGTTGCCTGTGGACTGGAGCCGTACCCGCTGGAGCTAGTCTACCCCTTTGTTTTTCTTTCCGCTGCATTTCCGCTAGAATAAGTGTAATTTTCAGTTGTTTCTAAGAACGATGGTTATGTAATCAACATTGTCTTTTTGTGTACCCTGGCTGGTCCTGGACAGGGAATTAATACACAATTAAGTTCAGGAATTCATGTGAGGAATTTCTGGGCGTGACAAGTTGGTATCAGAGCCTCCTTTGACCGTAGGATCAGCCCAATGGAGACCCTAAGAGCCCTCTGCTTTTCATGTTTGTGCATAGTTTGCGAAAGTGGGAGTGTTTTTGAAAATGGGTTGGTGTTTTACAAAAGCGTGAGTGATTTAAAAAGACAAAACCCCTTTTGTTGAAAAGCGTGAGTAAATCCATTTACGGGTAAAACTTTATTTACTTTCTTTCTTTTATGATTTATTTATCTTGAAATAAAATTTTGCATCTATTGATTCCAAATCCTTGTGCTCTTTAGATGGCTGACCATCCCTTGTACCACCGTGGAAACGGAATGACTGGATTCGTGGCAGAGTTGGCAAGAGTCTCCTTCACCGCAGGATACCCCTATGAGCCGGAGTACACCACGATCCATCCTCTGGAAGGCGAGTTTCCCCACCGAGTAAGATTGGAGCTACATGGAATCCCCGGTTTTCTCCCTAACTTGGAAGCAGAAGGAGCTGGAGGATCACATGAGCATGCTTGCCAGGAAGCTGCCTACAGTCTGATGACAACGCTCAGGGCCAGGCATGACCTGACGTTTCGGCATTCGGCTTACCGGTATCACCCTGGTCGTGGACCCAATTCCATGGTCAGTAGGTTTCGGTCTGCCCGAAGTGAGCAAGACCCTACCTTCGGTAGGATGTGCACGGTGCTGCAGGGTCTCGACCAGATGCATCACGACCTCCACGAAGCGTCCAAGGCTCTGAACGACGCCAAGCTCACCCAGATCATTCGTCTGCAAGATGAAGTCGACCGCTTGAAGAAGGAGAACGCCAGGCTCAAAGGACTCCTAGAGCCCGGAGGTGCAAGGTGTCGCACTACGGCAAGAAAGCGAACCCGTGGGCCGCCCAGAGTTCAGTCTTACCCCGGTGCCCCGGATGAACCAGGACCCCTGATGCAGATGGTGCCAACCTCTCCGACCCTAGTGCCTGAGGAAGGTGTCTCCCCGTTCAACGCAGCAAGGAACCGCAACAGGGTCGTCACGGTCTCTAGCAGCAGTGAGTCCGCTTCTGGTGAAGATGAAGATGGCCTCCCTAGCAACTCAAGAAGCCGCTCTGAAGACGAGGAAGAAGATCCGTCCCCTGTCGTCGATCGTCGCTCTCCTTCCGTGCCCTAGACGCCGCCCTTAGCTTCGTTTTAGTTGTTGTGTGCTAGTTTTGGTGTGTTAGGTTTGCTTCGCTTGGGGCTAGTGGTGAACCATAGCAGTAGTGGGGTTATGGTTGTGCCGCCAGGAGTTGTGTGGTTTTTAAGTGTGTTTCTTAAGCAAGACAATTACAGTTCACTAATTAAATAAAGCCCCTGGTTGCTTAGTCGCTTCTTTTTCTTCTTTCTCTTTCTGTTCCTCCCGCCCCGCAGATGGTGAACACCCGCCACGGCAACCGCGACACCGACCAGTCCAGCACCGGAGGACCGCCCCCGCCGCCCCCGCCGCCTCCACCAGAGAACCCGTCGCTTGCCCAGATTCTTGCTAACCAGACGCAAATGCTCTCTTGGATGATGCAGCAGATGCAACAGCAACAGCAGCAGCACCAACAATTGCTACAGCAGCTTCTAAATCAAAGTCAGAATAACCAGCAACAGCAGGGACCACCCCCAGTTCAGTCCAAGTTGCCGGAGTTCCTCCGCGTCCGTCCCCCAACTTTCTCAAGCACCACCAACCCCATGGAGGCAAGTGATTGGCTCCACGCCATTGAGAAGAAGCTCAACTTATTGCAGTGCACTGACCAAGAGAAGGTTTCTTTCGCCGCACATCAACTGATGGGTCCCGCCTCTGCTTGGTGGGATAATTTCCTGGCTACCCGCATTGCTACCACAGAAGTGACTTGGGCGGAGTTCTGTCTTAACTTCCGCAAGGCCCATATCCCTGACGGGATAGTCACCCAGAAGAAGCGTGAGTTCCGCGCTCTGCAGCAAGGTACCAAGACAGTGACAGATTACCTTCATGAGTTCAATCGCCTAGCGCGATACGCTCCCGAGGATGTCCGCACTGACGCCGAAAGACAAGAAAAGTTCCTCGGAGGCTTGGATGATGAACTGAAGAAGCAGTTGCTTTCGGGCGACTATGCTGATTTTGAGAAACTAGTGGACAAGGCCATCCGTCAGGAGGACCAGCATCTCCAGATGGATAGAAAGAGGAAGGCCTCGCAGTTCAGGTCTAACCAGCCGCCTCCTCAGAAGCCCCGATTCCACACAGGCTCCTATCCCTCGAATCAGCAGCACGGGCAATCAACCTTCATTGTCCGCCAACATCGTCCTTACAATCCCAACAACTTCTCCAGTGGTTCGTCCCAGCGTGCTCCACCTCAACGCGCTCTTCCTGCACCAGCTCCCCAGCAACAGAATGCTCCTCCACCGACAGCTCAACCTCCTCCAGCCAGGAAGGATGCAGGTGCAAAGCCTGGGGTGTGCTACAACTGTGACGACCCAGGTCACTTTGCTGACAAGTGCCCGAAGCCGAAGCGCAGTGGGCAAAGGTTCGTGCAAGCTCGCGTGAATCACGTCACCGCCGAAGAAGCACAGGCCGCGCCAGAAGTAATACTGGGTACGTTTCCTGTCAACTCCGTACCTGCTACAGTACTTTTTGATTCTGGTGCTACACACTCTTTTATTTCAAGGAAGTTTGTGGGAATGCTTGGGTTAAAAAGGAAAAAGTTAAGAGACCCGATGCGGGTTAACACTCCAGGGCATAGTATGTTCTCGGACCTTTATAGCCCTGTTGTGCCCATAGAAATCCAAGGGACACCCTTTCTAGCCAATCTCATCCTTCTCGAATCTAAAGACCTAGATGTCATTTTGGGAATGGACTGGCTTACCAAGCATCAAGGAGTGATTGATTGTGCCAAGCGTACAGTCACCTTGACCAGTGAAGAAGGTAAAGTGGTGACTTATCAGTCGCTGGAGTCAGTGTCAACCAGGACTTGTTTGAATCAGATGGAAGCCGAAGAACAGCCCTCGGAAAAAGACAAAGACCCAAAGAAGTTGGAAGACATACCAGTGGTTTGTGAGTATCCGGAGGTGTTTCCAGATGATCTCACAACGATGCCGCCAGAAAGAGAGATCGAGTTCCGTATCGACTTGGTACCCGGAACCGCTCCGATCTATAAGAGACCCTATAGGATGGCCGCCAATGAGATGGCAGAAGTGAAGAAGCAAGTGGATGAACAGCTTCAGAAAGGTTATATCCGACCGAGTACCTCGCCTTGGGGTGCCCCGGTTATTTTTGTTGAGAAGAAGGACAAAACTAAGAGAATGTGTGTGGACTATCGTGCTTTGAACGATGTCACTATCAAGAATAAGTATCCTCTGCCAAGGATTGATGACCTATTTGATCAGTTGAAGGAAGCCAGAGTTTTCTCCAAGATCGATTTGAGATCAGGGTATCACCAGTTGAGAATTCAAGAAGAAGATATCCCTAAGACGGCATTCACTACTCGCTATGGCTTGTATGAGTGTACGGTAATGTCGTTTGGACTTACTAATGCCCCGGCATTCTTCATGAATCTCATGAATAAGGTGTTCATGGAATACCTGGATAAGTTTGTGGTTGTCTTCATCGACGACATTCTTATCTACTCCAAGTCAGAAGAAGAGCACGAGCAACATTTGCGGGTTGTGCTAGAAAAGCTAAGAGAACACCAGTTGTATGCCAAGTTCAGCAAGTGTGATTTTTGGCTGCATGAAGTGAAGTTCCTTGGCCATGTGATCAATGCCCAAGGTGTAGCAGTAGACCCCAGTAATGTGGAGTCAGTGATCAAGTGGACCCCGCCTAAGACGGTTTCCCAAATCAGGAGTTTCTTAGGACTTGCGGGCTATTACCGCCGGTTCATTGAGAATTTCTCGAAGATAGCCAAGCCTATGACGCAGTTGTTGAAAAAGGAAGAGAAGTTCAAGTGGTCAAGTGAGTGCGATAGGAGTTTTGAAGAGCTCAAGCAAAGATTGGTTTCGGCACCCGTGTTGGTTTTGCCGGATCAAACGAAGGACTTCCAGGTTTACTGTGACGCACCCAGATCCGGACTGGGATGTGTGCTAATGCAAGAAGGAAAGGTGGTTGCTTACGCCTCTCGTCAGTTGAGACCACATGAGGGTAACTACCCGACTCATGACTTGGAATTAGCAGCTGTAGTGCATGCCCTAAAGATTTGGCGACACTACTTGCTCGGTAACAAGTGTGAAGTATATACGGATAATAAGAGTTTAAAGTATATCTTTACACAACCGGATCTGAATCTCCGCCAACGAAGATGGTTGGAATTGATCAAGGATTATGATCTAAGTATCCATTACCATCCAGGCAAAGCAAATGTAGTTGCAGATGCCTTGAGCCGGAAGAATTACTGCAATGCTGCGGTAACAACAGAAGTTTGCAAGCAGTTGCAACAGGAGTTTGAACGACTAAATTTGGGTTTAGTCGAAGAATGTTTTGTGGCAGCCCTAGAAGCGCAGCCCACTTTGGTGAATCAAGTTCGCCAATCTCAAGCAAATGATCCGGAGATAGCCGAGCTAAAGAAAAATATGCGAGTTGGTAAAGCTCGAGATTTTTCAGAAGATGAACATGGAACAATCTGGATGGGAAACAGGTTGTGCGTACCAGATAACAAGGAGTTGAAGGAGTTGATACTCCAAGAAGCTCATCAAACCCAGTACTCTATTCATCCTGGGAGTACTAAGATGTATCAGGACCTCAAAGAAAAGTTTTGGTGGGTTAGTATGAAGAGAGAGATTGCAGAATACGTCGCCTTGTGCGATGTTTGTCAACGAGTCAAAGCAGAACACCAAAGGCCAGCAGGACTATTGCAACCTCTCCAGATTCCAGAGTGGAAATGGGAAGAAATCGGGATGGATTTCATCACGGGTTTACCAAGGACCGCTGCTGGTCATGACTCGATTTGGGTAATTATTGATCGATTGACAAAGGTCGCTCATTTCATACCAGTTCACACTACCTACTTTGGGAAAAGATTAGCCGAGATTTACTTGGCTAGGATCATGTGTTTACATGGAGTACCGAAGAAGATCGTTTCTGACCGTGGAAGCCAGTTTACTTCAAAGTTTTGGCAGAAGCTACAGGAAGAATTGGGAACCCGACTGAATTTCAGTACGGCTTATCACCCACAGACAGATGGTCAGACAGAGAGGGTAAATCAGATTCTTGAAGATATGCTCAGAGCTTGCGCTCTCGACTTTGGTGGAACTTGGGATAAGAATCTACCATATGCAGAGTTCTCATACAACAACAGTTATCAAGCCAGTCTGCAGATGGCACCTTTTGAAGCATTGTATGGGCGAAAGTGTCGCACACCCCTCTTCTGGGATCAAACAGGAGAACGTCAAGTTTTTGGGACTGAAGTTCTAAGCCAGGCCGAAGAGAAGGTCAGAATAATCCGTGAAAGGTTGAAAACGGCCCAAACCAGACAGAAGAGTTATGCAGATAATCGTCGAAGGGACTTAGCCTTCGAAGCAGGAGACTATGTGTACCTCCGCGTCACACCTTTGCGAGGAGTGCACCGGTTTCAAACCAAAGGAAAATTGGCACCACGTTTCGTGGGACCATACCGGATAGTGGAACGCAGGGGAGAAGTTGCGTATCAGTTGGAACTCCCCGCTAACATGGCCGGAATCCATGACGTGTTCCATGTGTCGCAGCTCAAGAAGTGTCTCCGTGTGCCTGAAAGAGAAGATGAGCTGAAGAGAAGATTCTGCAGAGTTCAGTGGAGTCACCACTCAGAAGAAGAAGCAACATGGGAAAGAGAAGATGAGCTGAAAGCCGCCCATCCGCACCTCTTCGCCAGTGCCTCCGAATCTCGGGGTCGAGATTCCGTTTAAGGGGGGTAGGTTTGTCACACCCGGAGTTTCGTCCTAAGCCTAAATCGTAAAAAGAAATCCGTAAATAACAATTGGCTTAATTAACTCAGGAAAAATCCCTCTAAAAGGAATTAATTCACTTAAATCGAGGCTCGCAAATCGACTAACAGGATTTAAATTCAAATTGCAGAAGTATAAAATTTGGCCAAACAAATTAATTTAAAACTCGGCAAAAGTGGGGTTTTCCTTTTTCCCTCCTTTTTCCTTTCTTTTTCCCTTCCTTCTCAAATTGGGCCGAAGTCCAATTTTCCTCCCTCTCTCTTTTTCCTTTTCTTTTTCTTTTTCTTTTTCCTTCCCGGGCCGGCCCAGCCGAGCCGGCCCGTCTTCCCGCTCGGCCGGCCCAGCCGCGCCGGCCGTTTCCCTCCCTTCGCGCGCGCTCCCGCCTGGGCCGCGGCTCCGGCCCAGCTCGCCCGTCGCCCGTCGCCCGCACCGCGAAGTCCATCGCCGCTCCCTCCCCTCTCGTGCCACTGACAGGTGGGGCCCACCTGTCAGTGACTGCTCCGCCGCTCGCCCGCGCCGCGCCGCGTCCGAGCCGGACTCTGCGCCGCCGCCGCCGCAACGGCCGCCGCCGAGACCGCGTCGTCGCCGACTCGGTCTCCAACCTCCGCCCGCCCTAGCCGGTCGCCGCCACACTATAAATCCCCTCCGCCGCCGCGCCGTCGCCCACTTTCCGCCGTCGCTCGTGTCGTCGCCGCGCTGCTGCCTCTCGCCGCCGCCGCGCAATCTCGTCGCCCGTCGTCGGTCGTCGCCGCTCTGTTGTGTCACCACCTCCGTCCCTCTATCGCCGACTTGTTGCCGCCCTCGCCGTCGCCAGGGAGCCTCCTCGGCGCCGCGCGTTCCCTCGTCGCCCGGCCGCCGCCGCGTCTCGCCCGTCGCCGCCGCCGATTGATCTCCACCGCCACCGCCGATCTCCCGCACCCGCCCGCGTCGCCACCTTCGCCTCGGTTTCGCCGACCCGTCCGCGCCCTCGCCGCCGCCGGTGAGCCTCCGCACCCTCCTCCCCTCTTTCTCCCCCTTTCCGGCCGACCGCCGCCGAGTCGCGTGCCGTCGCCGGACGAGGCCGAAGCCCGCCGCTCCCGTCGGCCACCGTGGTCGTCGTCGCCTCCGCGTCGCCGACGTCTGGTCGCCGTCTCTTGCGCCCGCGCGTGCCGCGCTGCCGCCGCTCGCCAGTCGCCGTCGCCGCTGTTCTGCCGGGTTGCGCCCGTGCATCGCCGCCCCGGCCGTCGTCGCCGTCGCGCCGTCGCCGCTCGCCGGTCGTCGCCGTCGCCGTCGCGTCGCAGTCGCCGTGCGCCGCCGCCGCCGCGTCGCCCGCCGCTCCCGCCGGTCGCCGTCGTCCGCCCGACCGCGCGTTCGGTCCCCATCTCTCTGTTCCCTCTCGCTGACGAGTGGGTCCCACTCGTCAGTCGCTCCCCGCGCCCGCCTTCTCTCTCTCCTCCCGGGCCCAGCTGTCAGCCGCCCATTCTCTCTCTCTCTCACCGACAGGTGGTCCCCACCTGTCAGCCGTCAGCTTCCTCTCTCCTCGCTGACGTCAGCAGCCCCATTAATTGCGCAATAATTGATTTAGGACTTTTCTGTTTAGTTAAAAAACCCAGAAAACTTCTAAAATTCATAAGTAATTCATCTAGTCTCCGTTTAGGTCCATTCAAATTTCATTAAATTCATAAAATTATCAAGAATCCATTAAAAATAGTTTCTTTTGCTGTTTCAGTAGAGTTTGTGCCTGTTTTATTTATTTTTGTGCTTTGTCGCTTAGATTCGGACCCCGCCGAAGAGCCGGTTTACTTCGAGATCGTCGCCGAAGTTCCCCAAGGGCCAGAGCAAGGCAAGTGACACTCATCCTTGAACATATTGAACCCATTATTGCAAATTCCCCGCTTATTTATTTCAAATGTGCATTGTTTTAATTAAAGTACTTACTTTATGCTATTTTCGGGTAAACCTTATTGTTATGCCGTTGTTTATCCAACTTTATTTATTGCTGGACCAGGGGTAACTTGATTAGAGTCATGCCTAGGTTAATGCTTAGCCATGCTTAGAACAAATAGCTCATGGGATCACATTTAATTATGCTTAGTTCTGAATAGCTGAGATAATGATTCACTACCCGGTTCGGGTTAATGTCAACTAAAATATTAATAATGGTGGGCTGTGGGTGCATGGTTTTGAGAGTCGCACCCATGGCGATTAAGGACCGGTTCACGGGAAACCCTGGAAGTCATTAAGTGCTAACCACATGCCGAAATGGGTAAGGTGGGATTTGGAGCATGACTTCGAACTATTTGACGTACCCAGGCAAGGGTAGGCGTGATGGAGTATGGACGGGTAATCGTGGTGTAACGAAAGCTTCTCCTGCTTCCGGATCTACCAAGGCACAAGAGGGGACTGCCCGACTTGGTGTAAAGGAGGGGGTGAAACCTGAAGTGTGGTGCGATTAAATAGGGAGGGTTGTGTAACGGGTCCTATCACGGTGTCCTTTCCGGTATGCCGTGGTGGTATGTCGGCGCACGTTCAAGTGTAGTGGAGTCGTGTCTTGTGGGTACAGTAGTACACCTCTGATCAGAGTATAAACTATTCGAATAGTCGTGCCCACGGTTACGGGCAAACTCCCAGCTTCACTGTGATTAGTGAACCCTAATAACTTGAGTAAAATCTGGTATCACTTGGGACTACTGCAACGTGGTGTAACGTTGAGTAGTGGTTGGGCCTGTTGCAACGTGGTGTAACGTTGGACAGTGTTGTGGTATTTTACAACTGTTTACCTATTTACGCTTTACTGTATTTAAATTACCTTTATTCTTTTAATCTCTGTTATTTATTTAAACTGCTGCTTTGTCGCAACTAACCCTAGCCCGTCCTTGTTAATCCCTATGCATCATTTATTTGTTTCCCCTTGTCCGTGTTACTTGTTGAGTACGGTGGTTTGTACTCAGCCTTGCTTAACTTTCCCAACCCAGAGCTAGAAGCAGAGTCCGATGGAGGTGCCTCTCAGGAGTGAGCTGTTCCGCCGTCGAAGTGTTGCCTGTGGACTGGAGCCTTACCCGCTGGAGCTAGTCTACCCCTTTGTTTTTCTTTCCGCTGCATTTCCGCTAGAATAAGTGTAATTTTCAGTTGTTTCTAAGAACGATGGTTATGTAATCAACATTGTCTTTTTGTGTACCCTGGCTGGTCCTGGACAGGGAATTAATACACAATTAAGTTCAGGAATTCATGTGAGGAATTTCTGGGCGTGACAACCTGTCAGTGACCGTTTCGGCCGCCCGCGCCCGCGCCGCGCCGGCCGAGTCCGGGTCCGCCGCCGCGCCGCAACCGCCGCCGCCACAACCGCCGCCGCCGAGGCCGCGCCGTCGCCAACTCGGTCTCCAACCTCCGCCCGCCCTAGCCGGTGCCTCCACGCTATAAATCCCGAGCCGCCGCGCGCCGTCGCTCACTTTCCGCCGTCCGCCCGAGTCGCCGCCGCGCTGCTGCCTCTCGCCGCCGCCGCGCAACTTCGCCGTCGGACGCCGGTCGCCGCCCACCCGCGTCACCACCTCCGTCTCGGCTTCGCCGACCTTCCGCCGGCCCTCGTCGCCACCGGTGGTCGCCGAGCGTCATCGCCGCCCCTTCGTCCCTCCCGCCGCCGTGCCCGTCGTCTCGACGCCGTCGGCCGATCTCGTCACTGCGCGTCGCCAGCCGCCGCGCGTCTGCGTCATCACCTCCGCCTCGCCCTCGCCGACGCGCCGCCTTCGTTGTCGCCGCCGGTGAGCGTTTCCCCTCTCCCTCTCGGCCGTGTCTCCACGCCGCCGTTCCCCACTTTGTCGCAATCGTCATCTTTGCGTCGCCGTCGCCCCTCCGCCCACCACCACCTTCATCTCCGCCCTTCGTCACCGTCGTCGCACGGTCGCCAAGTCCCGCTACCGGCGTCCGTCACCGTCTTTCCCTCCCACCGCTCGTCGCCGCTCCGAGCCGCGCCACCCCATCGCTATCTCCGCCTCCTCCGCGTCGACTCGTCGTCGCCGTTCTCGTCACCACCTTCGCCATCGCCGCCTTCCCCGTCGCCTCGCGCCAGCGCTCGCCGACGCCGTCGTCGCCCTCCCGTCGCGCCGTCGTCGTCGTCCTCCCCGAGCCGCCGCTGTTCTCCCTTCGGCGTCGCCGCTCCTAGCGCCGTCGCCAGCTCTCGCGTGGCCACCCACTGGGTCGCCGCCGTCCGCCGCATACCCGCCGGTCCACGCCGCCGTCCGCCGGTCGCCGCCCGCCGCGCCGTCGAGCCGCGAGCCGCGCGCTCTGCTCCCTTCCTCTCTGTTCCTCTCCCGCTGACGAGTGGGCCCCACTCGTCAGTCGTTCCCTGCCAGCCGCCTCCTCTCTCTCCTCCCCGGGCCCGCGTGTCAGCCGCCCACTTCCCTCTCTCTCTCACCGACAGGTGGTCCCCACCTGTCAGCCGTCAGCCTCCTCTCTCCTCGCTGACGTCAGCAGCCCCATTAATTGCGCAATAATTGATTTAGGACTTTTATGTTTAGCTAAAAAACCCAGAAAACTTCTAAAATTCATAAGTAATTCATCTAGTCTCCGTTTAGGTCCATTCAAGTTTCATTAAATCCAGAAAAATGCCAAGAATCCATTAAAAATAGTTTCTTTCTCTGTTTCAGTAGTTTTTAGCCTGTTTTTCTTGTTTTGCCTTGTTTGTCGTAGGTTTTTCCCCCGTCGCAGCGCCGTTCGTTCTCGAAGTCGTCGCCGAAGTTCCTCGTGGGTCTAAGCAAGGCAAGTGGCACCCCTCTTTGATCATATTGAACCTATGATTATAAAATCCCCCGCTTTTACATTCAAACATGCATTGTATTCAAATGTCTTTACTTTATGTATCTATTGGGCATTTACCTTTATACCCGTTGATTCCCATTTATTATTGTCATCCCAGGGTTAATTTGACTAGAATTAGGGTTAGTCAATGCTTAGCCATGCTTAGTTCAACTAGCTCACCAATTCTTATTTAATTATTGATTAAACTTTGATAGACCTTTAATGGGTGTTATCATTATTCATTTCCCGATAGGGATTAATACAACTAAAATATTGCTTATGGTGGGCTGTGGGTGCATGGTTTTGAGAGTCGTGCCCATGGCAATTAAGGACCGGTTCTCAGGAAACCCTGAAGGTCTTACACGTACTAACCACAAGCCAGAATGGACAACGGTGAGACTCGTAATCTAGCTTGTCCCTATTCGACGTACCCAGGCAAGGGTAGGCGTGATGGAGTATGGACGGGCAATCGTGGTGTAACGAAAGCTTCTCCTGCTTCCGGATCTACCAAGGCACAAGAGGGGACTGCCCGACTTGGTGTAAAGGAGGGGGTGAAACCTGAAGTGTGGTGCGATTGTCTAGGGAGGGCTGGGTGAAAGGTCTTATCATGGTTTCCATACTAAGGTATCGTGGTGATACGTTGGGGCGTGGTAACATGCTTGGGAGCCATGTCTTGTGGGTAAAGTTGTACACCTCTGCAGAGTAAAACTATTCGAATAGCCGTGCCCGCGGTTATTGGGCGAACTGACAGACTCACTGGGATTAGATGAACCTCTTTAATAATTTTATTAATCTTGGAACTGGTTTGACCCTGCGCAATGTGGTGTAACGTTGGCAGTGGTTTGGGTCTGTCGCAACGTGGTTTAACGTTGGGCAGAGGGTTGGCCCTGTCGCTACGTGGTGTAACGTTCGACAGCGGTCTGGGCCTGTTGCAACGTGGTGTAACGTTGGACAGTGGATGTTTATCTTAAATGTTTACTTTACTTTTATTTCAGTCTATTTTATCTACCGCTTTGATAAATTACTGCAGCTTTGTGCAAGTTAACCTTAGCCTATCCTTGTTACCCTATTGCATTCATTATTCTCCCTCTCTTGGGTGTTACTTGTTGAGTACGGTGGTTTGTACTCAGCCTTGCTTACTCTTTCCCCCACCAGAGCAAGTGCCAGAGCCTGTGTCAGAAGAAGGTTGTTCCGAAGGTTGAAGTGAGGTTCAGTCCGCCGTTGAGAGTGCCTGTGGTGTGGAGCCGTCTTCACCAGCTGAAGCTGAAGATTAGATGGTCTAGTCTTGTTTTCTTTTTCCGCTGCATTTCGATAGATAATTGTTTTTATTTGTTTTTAAGTCGTGGAACTGTGTATTAATTTGTCATAGTGTGTACTCGGGCTGATGTCTGGACCGAGATTTAATACATGCTATTGTTCAGAAATTTGGTGTAAATTTCTGGGCGTGACAATAGTGGAGACAATATTTTGTCTTAAAGATTGGGTGGTGGTGGATGAACGAACATGTTGATGTTTTGTACTGTCAGTAGTAAAGGGGTGCCAATTGACAAAGAGTTTATTTAGATTCGGAACTTCGAGTACCGAATAACATCTTACTTTTGCCGGCTAGATCATAGCCTTATATATCGGAATTGAATAGCAAAAAAAGTTGTCGATCTATCCTCAAGGGACACCCCGGCCTTCCCTTATATAATGAGGATATGGTTATATTTGTTAGGTACCAGTTAATATATGATCTTAATATTAGTTGTATGATATCTAACTGTGTTTGACTATGACTATTTGATCAATCATATAATACTATGTATTTCCCTAACAGAGTCAAACTGTACATGGTTTATTATCTCATCCCTACCCTATATAAATACGTTTAGACTATACGGGTATCCTTAATACGTATTCCCGTAGGACAGAGCACCAACTGTACTGTCCATAAATTGCCAATGCACTTACATGCTCATTGATGGAAATTGACCTCAGCAATGACGAAGACGGTGTCCACTAGAAACAATAATGCAATATATGTAATACTATAATTGAGTTGTACTCTAATTTTCTTTCAGGAAACCTATTATAGGGTGTAAGGTTTTTAACGAAGCCATAATTTTGTGTCCCTATTATGCACAAACAGATTCCTCCAAATTTTGTGTCCCTACTATGCACAAAAGATTCCTCTAAATTTTGTCTCGGTAATTTTCATTGCATGTTTCAAAAGAAAAAATTGCTAGTGCATACTTCAATTTCTTGTCTAGGTATTTACAATATTTGCTTTGCAAAAGCCATTGTGGCTTTTAGATTTGGACCGTACCTTCACCCCGGTGTACCGGCATGGCACATCCCGGTGGACAACCAGCCCACTATGGAACAAAGCACGATGGACCTATGCTCATATCTATCCACGAGCATAAAATAGGTGTATCAGTTGAAAAGGACCATGAAACTCTCTTTAATAATAGTTTTAGTGTCAATCTCAAACTAATATGATCAGAGGTGTTTTTGTGAAATTCCATTTTCAAACTAAGGTAAAAAATATTTCCAAATTGATAATAATCTCATAGAAAATATAGATGGAAAAAAAAAGAAAAAAGGCAAAATCCAAATGAACAGCACACTAAACACAGTCGACGACGATGCCACGCCTATCTACTAATCTCACCCCTGAAATCTCGAGCGAATCTCAACCTCCAACCCCGTCTCCACCATGTCGCCGCCTGCCCCCTCCCTCCTCTCCTCACCGCTGCCTTCTCCGGCCACGATCTTCTCCAGGAAGCCGTCCTTGCGGCTCCCGCCGCTCGCCAGGAGGCGCGGAGCCGCCCGGGTTGTTGCGGCGGCGGCGGCGGCGTCGGCCCCGCCGGTGTCGGGGCAGCAGCGGGCGCGGCCGTCGGCGGCCGAGGTGGCGCGGACGGTGGTGGAGCTCGCGCCGTCCGGGACGCTGTCCGTGGTGGGCCCCGATGGCTGGCCGCTCGGCGTCGGGGCCCGCTTCGTCGCGGACGCCTCCGGCGCGCCCGCGCTGTGCCTTGCTGCCTCGGGGGCGGGGGCTGCCGTGCCCGATGCGCCGTCCAGCTTCCACGTCGGGGTGAGGGGGGATGCAGCTTGTGTGTTGGTGGTGTACCGTGTGCTCGCATTTGGCGATAAAGATTTATCTTTTAGGGGTTCCAAGAAGCACCTGTTTACTGTTGTACTTGTCGGGGTGAATTTGTTACGAATTGCCCACATTTTGACTCAACTTTGGGTTGCACGTGAGAAAAAAAAAAGGGAAATTCGATCCAGGTGCTGTAAGGATTTTGTGTAGTATGCAATTAGGCGCTGGACTCTTACATTATGCAGGAAATTTCGTTGCTAAAGCTTTGTATTATGCATAAATGCATTGCCTATGCAATTATTTAGTTTGTGGTGTTGCATTGTTGTCTACTTGTGTTGTTTGGAAGTTCTAGAGTCTAGAGATCTTAAGATGTCCGATCTCTTCAACATGTTAGCGAAAATGCATTTTGGTTTGGTGGAAAACAAGTACCTGTAACAAAGGTGACTACTTTCTTACCTAATTGATGCACCAGTGAACTCTGTATAGGATCATATATGACTAAATTCTAATGCCTATCAGTTTTCATAGTAACAGTAGTACAGCTCTTTTGTACCTCACTACCTTTGTACTCACCATTTCTTTGCTACCCTTTGTGGTTGTAGTTTCGGCAGAGTGGGGCCAGGACACCGCAATGTACTTTGCTTGGTGCTTTGACTAAACCTAGTGATGAACTTGTATTAAAGGTAGTATCTTTTATGATGTTTCATTTATAAGGCGTATTTGCATTATACTTGTGAATTATAAGTTCATTACCATGCGAAATTGCCTACTGTAGAAGAACGGCATAATAAATTAAGTTGGATTACTGATTTGTAATGTGCTAAATCGAATTATGCAGAAACTTTCTACTAGGTGGCAAAAGAAATTTGGGGAGGAGATAGACCAAGATCTGTTATATTTGATATCAGTAGAGCGAATCCTGCACATTGAAGATTTCAGTGAGGTAAAACACTATTTTCTCGTAGTTAATTTTAGTTTCCTCATATTCTGAAGTTACTTATTCTGGAATTCTTATTCTAGGAGTTCTGTGTTCTGCAGTGCTGCCTGCTTATTCATTATACTATAAATTTAGATGGTTCTGAATTGCCTTTTTTTAAAAGAAAAGGATTTAGTATTCTCCATTCTCCATTCCGTTTCATTAATAATAAGGAAATAGATTGTAGTTAGGGATATGTTTTTTGTGCGTGATTTGTGCAGTGTGCACTACTGACAGTTACAGGAGAAGATGACATGAGATGTAAGAGGGTTGACTTTTTTATACTGGCTGAAGATTAGTGAGCAGAACAGTATCTAATAATTATCCATGACCCTTAATGGTGATCAGTAAACTAGCTGATGTAAATGGACATTAAAAGCATGGAGCAGATCACTGTTATGTTCTGTACTAAGAATATTTGAGTTGAAACATCCCTTTTGTTACCTTTGCTGCGTTATTGTTCAAATTCTCATTTCTGTGATTCAGGTGTAGCTCCTCGACAGTATCTGGCCTTCCTTTCTTTAGTTATAACTGGTCTTGCCTTATTTCTTATTTGGATGAAGACCTATTTAATGTTTACGTTATTCAGATATTGTTTGGCAGATCTGTATTATACTAGGATGAACACATGGCAGTCAGTTTTAATTGAATGTTTTCTGACTTCCCTGTCACTAGCTTCATCATCAACTTTAGTTAAAAAAGAGAAAATCATCAAGGCATTTCAACACTTAATAAAATCATCGGTTTAATTTTATTATCTACTGATCAACTTGTCCCCACACCTATATTTAGTTTACTTACCACTTACCAAATCACTTCCAAATAACCAAATCACTCCAGAAATGAATTGATGTAGATTGCTAAGTGCTAACTGAACCTTGAGGAGCGGCTGAAATTTGTTTGCTAGATTGATATAGTGGTGGAAGTACCCTTGGTACTGTAGCAGTAGATTAGGATCTAAAATATGATTAAATCAGGTTAGTTAATTAGGGGTTATGTCTCTCCATCCATATATGGATGGATTGTTATTTTGGGAAGCAATGAATCAATATTAATCTAGTTACCTTCCCTAGATGTTCTTCTCCCCAATCTAATTCTACACCCCTTCCTTAGCTGCCGACGCCACTTGGCTATCCTCTCGGCGGTGGTTATCCTGTTGTGGCCTTTGGTCATGACATTGTTCAACTAACATATTAGGGCTTAAAATGTTGTCAAGTTTCTTCTTTCGCATATGATGTGCTTAGTTTTTTGTTTGTTATCCAAGTATTTTCACTGATGAATGTATGCTGGTGAGCCAATGACACTTTAAAACTTTGTAGTTGCAATGCGATTAGTATTCACGTGATACTCTTTCTATCCAGGATGGCATGTGGGTAATTCCATCAGAATACAGTGATGCAGAACCTGACCCTCTTCGAAATTTTGCTGAAAGCATTGTTGAGGAAATGAACAGCAAACATGCTGAAGATGTTCATAGGATATACAGTATTTACGTTGAATCAGATTTTCAGGTACTGAAGTTATTCCTGTGATTCCTACAACTTTGTTTCTTACTTCTCAAAACGAAAAATAGCTAATGTTAAGCTAAAGCACATAATTTTCCTTTCATATAGCTGTAGAGAATCACCAAATTAGAAAGGTGCAATTTATAGATAGTCTGCAGTAGGTATGCCTGATTGTGCATTAGATATACAAGTTTGGCATATATTAAACTGTTGTCTTTTTATTCTTTGTTTGAACAAAGGTAATTAAAAAATGGTGATGTCTTCTGTGCTGAGTGATAATCCTAAGATGTTGTATACTGCACCAAGTGTTTGAGTTCTGTCATGTTTCTCGCATGTGCTAACAATGTTCTTTTATGGGCACAGGCGACAGATGTGAAGATGATTTGGGTAGACAGGTTGGGTTTTGACTTGCATGTTCAGTCTGGGGAAGGCACCTTTGCTGTCCGGATCCCTTTCTCGAGGGAGGTCTCCGATGAGAAGGGAGTGAAATCATCGTTCAATATGATGTCTCATCATGCTTGGGAAGTGGAGAAGAGTTATGCTGACCCAGAGTTTGAGAAGGTAGATATCTTGAAGAAAGTCAGATAGTTACTGTAATTTCTATGGTACTGTCTTACACTACATCCAGACATCCAGTGTCAGCATTTTTTTGTCATTCATACGAGTATAGTGCAAATTTTTACCACAAAATGTATCAAGTATGTTGTGTGCATCTCCATTTTTCGCAACATGTGTTGTAGCTTAGTGGTTCTTTTATGGAGGGAATACTGTATTAGCTGGCTTACTATTACTGTTCCAGTGGTAGTTGTGAGCTGTGAGATGAGATTGTGCTAATTATATCATGTTCCATTATATTCTCCTGGTAACTGGTATAGCTTGCTATCCTAACGTGTGGTCACTATATGATCATCAGCTGTAATATGCGACATTCTAGGTAGTCAGAATTTCAGTTGAGTACAGACTTATAAAAGGAATGTACCCTAAGTGTAAAACACTTTGATGTAATGTTCTCAAGTGGCATTTTCTAAAGAAAATCCCTTGGGTATTTTGGTTTCTTGTTACCAGTGGAAGGTAGCTAGAGACTCGAGCCAACAGTTTATCGAATATACGCGGTGTATTTGTGTTTGAACATGCTATAGTAAATTCTTCGGTAATCTTTATTAATGTGTTTAACTGAGATGTCTTGTTACCCGAAAACAATTAGAATTTTCTTATGTTTCTGTTGAAAAAAAAGAATGACCTTGTTTGCATACCAGTCAGAAATATTGAGTGCACTACAAAATGAATGAAAACCTTGGCGATACCATTATTTAAGAGCTGTCCCATTAACTTAATTAAGCTTAGGTGATATTCTTTTCCACGTTTAACTATAAGCTTATGTTTAACATAATCCATAGGGTCTCAAAGAATTGTCTGTCTAATACTTTGATAGCAATAAATTTCAAATGGTTATGACTATGAATTGGTGGGGCCAACCCTGCTTCCATGGTTCCATCCTGAGCTTGACGAATAAGATTTTCTCTTTGCTTGCGTAATGCCACATCTGACTGTTCGGAACAGATTTTGGGACGTTTTAACTATTGGGCCCGTGTACATTCAAACATTCAAAACAAGAATCTGCGTCTTAAATATCCATGTCGAAAATCTGTGTTTGGTTCCCTGATGCGAATTTGAGTTTCTGTTGTGCACTGATTCGAATTTGGTATCAGACTAAAGTAGCAGGGTTTTCCCCCTGCATTATTCGGTATTAGGGCAAAACCTGTGGCATCAATCTATTTTTGTCAATTTATATTTAAATTTATTTGAATATTGTGTGGTGATAAGTATTTGAAGATCAAGGAAATATATTTTAAACGCGAAGGAGAGACGATAAAATAAAAGTTGGGCTGTCTCTTAAAATAACATATTTCATTCTCCTTTATCTTCTCTTTCATCTCTATTTACGATCACTTTTGCCAAAACTCTTTGGGTTCATGTGTTGAGAGAGAGAGAGAGAGAGAGAGTAGGATAACTAATACTCTCTGGATGTTTTAATATACTCTGCGTGACGTTTTAAACTGGATGATTGACTATTCATCTTATTTTTTAAAAAATAGTGTAAATATTTAAGAATATATTTGTTCTTAAAATACTTAGTAATAAAATAAGTCACAACAAAATAAATAATGCTTTTAGAAAAAAATTAATAAGACAAATGATCAAGTTTGAAAAGTTAAAGTCTTATATATTTAAATATGGAGGGAGTAAATCGGAGGAAGAAAATCACTTTTGCCAAGAGGCTTGCGGACATGGCAAAATCTAGAATGAGATTATATCTTTTGCTAACGACATACTCCTTCCATATTTTTTATATGACGCCGTTGACTTTTAGGTCCACATTTGACCATTCATCTTATTCAAAAAAATTATATAATTATTAATTATTTTGTTATAATATGATTTATTATTATAGTAACTTTAAGTATGCATTATAATTTTGCATATTTGGATATAAATTTTAAATAAGATGAATGGTCAAATGTAATTCTAAAAGTCAACGGTGTCATACATAAAAATAAAAATATATGGAGGGAGTACTAGATTTTTATATACACGGGACTAGAAATTAATTAAAGAAATTTACAAATCGTTCACCATTCCCTCAAAATGTGGTGCAAGCTTGACAGAAACATTTAATTTCATGCTTAATCTCTGTTTTTTTTTCACCTGAAAATGGCCCTGTGAATGCATTTGTGTGTTGTTTCAATGACGGCTGAGGTAACTGCATCGACATGCATGCATATTCTAGCCGATATTCCATCTAAACCATATTCTACAACTCACGCGCAGCATCTACATCTAACAACTTTGCATGTGCGTGGAGGACTATTGCAGATAGATTAACTAACCATGTGATTAATTATGAGTAAATTAGGAATTATAGAACTAGGATCAACTGGTCTTGGTATTGTAGAAATTTTATATCCCTCCCTCCAGAAACATACTACCTCCGTCCCACACAACACAGCGCACAAAAAAAAATTCTGCAATATATACCTATAGACAAACTGATCCTAGTTCTACAATTCCTAATTTAACCCAAATTAATCAAATGGTTGTTATATAGTTAATCTACCAGGAGTTAATGTAATGGTTTAGATGGAGTAACGTCTGTAATATGCATGCATGCATCAAATGCGTTCAAGGGGCATTTTGAGGACCATGCATGTTAGTTGGAACTGTATAAATTTTTTGTGCGCCCTGATGCATGGGACAGAGAGTAGTTTGTATGAAGATTAGTTAACTTGTTTTAGGACGAAGGAAGGAATTAAAAGTAAAAAAAATCACCTTAGCAACAAGTAACTAAGACCAAGCAGGCATGCATCTAGCTATTGAGAGCGGTTCAACTGCAAATTGGGCTCAACTCAACTACTTAAATTTTTTTTTTTTTGGCAACCAGTGACATTGAGCTGAACAAACATACACTCACCATGATACTCTTTTTCACAGGGTGAATTTCATATAAATGTGGACTATGTAGTTAGCATTATTGCTTTGTTGCAACTTTCGCCTAATAGGTCACATACTCCCTCGGTCACACAAAAAACCAACTTTTTGTGTCATTTTTTTCTGTCGCGTAAAAAAAGGCTTTGATCATTTGACCATCCGTCTTATTTGAAAAAATTTCAAGAAATTTTAAAAAAATTAGTCACACATAAAGTACTATTCATGTTTTATCATCTAATAAAAATAAAATTATTAATTATAAACCTTTTTTAATAAGACGAAGAGTTAAACATGGTATCAAAGACTGAAAAGTTGATTTGCTTTTAGGACAGAGGGAGTAGTTTTTTACTATAGTGATCAATTATAAAAAGGCACAATTTTACACCCATCTATGTAAGGTTGACATGTGAACGTGGCTTTAACAAGTGCTAAGTATTCCATGTGTCTCACACAATACATACGATCAATTAAAAGGACACAATTAGTGGTATGGGTCAAACATAATATAAAATTTGTAGAATTACGTGTCACATAATTTTATTGATCGTGACAAAGCAGATGTAATTTTAATATGTGAAAGAATGGTATGGAAAAAGCTCATACAGGTAATTATTTTAATTTTGTCGCTCAAATTTGTCTAGTTCGCGTGTGTTTGACAAACGTCATCTATACTACAATAGCTTATAACAAGATCATTATAGTGATAATATAGCTAAGTAATAGATTGGAGAAGAAATTTAACTAACCATACATCACTTGTAATAAAGGCATTTGTGTCTAGGGTCGGAAACGGTCGGAAAACTATCTCTCCCATTTTTATTTTTATATTTTTTGTTCGGAAACGGAAACGGTATCGGTATTATCGGAATTCCGGAAACGATACCACGGAAATGTATCGATAACGGTCGGTAAGCGAAAATCATGTCGAAAATAACAATATAAAATTAAGAATAACCACACGACAGATTGATAGTACCAATTGTTCATTTCATACTCACATTAGATTAATTAATACCATACTAACTTACTAAGTATATGGAGAGTCGATGACCACGATAAGTCTATAACGACATGAAGGAACCATAACTCCACGAGACAGTACAAATGTCGATATCACATAAGTACACGAATATGATAACATCATAAGATGACACCATAATTAGCATTCTTCCCTCGCAGGGGATAGATAAAATGATTAGAAAGACAACCATTGAAGTATTGAACCATAAACCATGGGGCTGGACCGCCGTTCACAGGTCACTGCCTTTCTCTCGAAATTCAGTGGCAGCGATTAGCAGGTCCAGCAGGAGCAGCGATGGGTCACCGGCGACGGATTCGAGCAGCGACGGGCGACGGCTCCGAGCAGCGATGTTGCGGCGACCGACGGCGCAGCCACGTTGAGGAGCTACGGAACAGCGACTGAGCGACGGCGTACGGCGCGGCGGCGGCCGGCGGTGCAGCCACGTGAAGCGGTGGAGGCCGGTGGCGCAGCCACGTGGAGCAGCGGACGGCGCGACGGCGAGACGGCTTACTGCGTGGCGGCGGCTGGCGGTGGTGGCGCGGCGGCGGCGGTGCGCCCCGCGCCCGTGCGCCGTGCGGCCGTGCGGTGTGCAGCGGGCCAGCGGCGGCGGCGTCTCCTGCTTGGCTCGCGAGACGTGCGGTGTGCGGCCGTGCGGTGTGTGAGTGAGCTGTGTGCGACTGCCGACGTACTGTGGAGTTTGGACATGGCTAGCTGGGCTTTCGGAAATTTTTTGGAAATTTCCGGAAATTTTCGGCCGAATACGGAATTCCGACAAAACGGTCGGAAAAATTGCATTACCGTTTCCGCTACCGTTTCCGGATAACTTTACCATTTCCGTTTCCGAGAATTACCGTTACCGGCTAAAACGGTCGGAACAAAACGGCAGCCGGTACGAATTTCCGTACCGTTTTCAACCCTATGTGTGTCGTCCAATATTTTTGTTAATAATCCAAATATCATTGTAAAGAATTGGCAAATCTATACTAAGATTATAGTGGTAACATAACTAACTACACATTGGAGGAAGAAATTAAACAACAATATGTCGTATGTCCACACAAAAGGCAACTAGTTTCAAATCAAATCAATAAAGGAACAAGGTAACAATCGACTTATAATATTATTAGACGATGCTAAAATCAATTAAAGAATTTTTACAAATCATTGATCGATCCATCAAAATTTTACGCAAATTTCACAATAACAATCGGTAAAGACACCGTGTTTCTTGCATCTGTGAGCCTTGACGCTGCCTTTGTTGTATTTCGCCTCTAGCCAACAGTCCAACTTACATGTAGGACCCACGCACACGATTAGCTTGCTAACAGCTGAGTAGCAATAATCTACAAAAATAATGTACTCATTAATTATATGAAAGACGGTAAACACTAACTTATTATCTCATTAGTAACACAATATTACTTAGAAGATATTAAAGAATACAAAAAACAATTAGAGCATTTCTATACCTTTCTTCAAAGAAAAAGATGTCGTCGAAATTCATGAATTGATGTGATAATCAATAATTTACAAACACAATAATAAATTAAAGACAAGATGAGTTTTATTAGTAACCTGTGGCACAAGTAGGATTTCCAAATATTAACGCAAGCACAAAGATCAAGCAAACAACGTGTTTTCTCCCCGCCATTGCTGATCAATAAAACTATGAGATTAGTGAGTAGCAATAACTCTAAATGCTCTAGGAATCTAATTGTGATGTCAATTATATGATGATGTATGTATATTTATAGAGAGGATAAATTGAATTAAGATGCGTGAATCATGGGTAGTTAATTAGTAACAGAATAACGAAGTTGATTGTTGACTAATTAACCGCATGCATGCATGGATGACCTGTTTAGCCGTGATGATTGATAGTTGCTAACTGGCTCTAACTGGTTTGTTTGACTAAATCAATGAGCTAATTTCTTGTTTTTGATGAGCATATGTTATACATTAGTTTCTTTAAATAATAAACAAATCAATATAGAAATATTTTTGTTTTAGTTTACTCTGCGTGCATGGTGATGCATGCATGCGCAATGGTGTATGGCGTTAAGCTATTGAACATTATTTATGGATTTTTCCAATTTTACTAAAGCACAACATGTCTTCATTTCTATTATCTTTATGGAGGGAGGGACAAAAAATAATTTGCAATTATTCAACTAATTTACAAGGCCCCTGATTGTGGCTCTCAGGCTTCATCTTTTACCGTGTGCTTATAAGCAAAAATTTGAATTTTCAACCTTAATTTACATTGACAGTTGATTTTTTGATTTTTTTTCATCATACTTTATTTCCAGCGTATGCTTTCAGATCGCTGAGTACATGTATATAAAAGATTTATTCGCAAATTATTTTTTTGATTGTTAATATGTTGTTTGGCTGTTTTTTCATTCCACAATTAATTATTCTTCAATTCTCTACTATGTGCAAGGCCATCGTCAACTCAGCCTTGAGCATCTTGCATGCACCTCTCTTAAAGACCAATTACACCATGATCTTTTGGCAGACAAATGATATCCCATCTAGAGTTGACTTATCTTATTCCCCTTCAAAGCTGCGCACGGGTAGAGAAACGATTAATTCATGATAATCGCAGAGAAATCGCATGAATTTAAATTGAAATTTATTGATAAAAACCATTCTAGTTTAGGTGGTCAAACCATGCGGGAGTGATAATCGCGCGATATCGGGCTATTATCATAGCAGTTTTGGCAGTAACGACAATGTTTGCAATATCAATAATCGTGGTTTTAGTGTAAAAATCTTGTGATATGTCACGATTGTTTCGTGATATGTCACGTATGTCACGACTATCGCAATATACTATCATGATTTTTTGGATTTTTTCCGAAACTTTTTAAATTCTCGCAAAATTTGCTAATCAAAACCGCAACATATCATTATTGTTTCCTAGCGGCTTGGGCAGTTATTAATCATTGTGATTATCATGACAAGTGAAACCATGATCCTATCTATTTAAATGATTTTTTTTCTTATGGCTATCACCTTGCCAAAAAAGTTTGGATATGTAGGAATGCAATAATAAAAAAAATTCAAGTACTCCTTTAGGAACTTTGAAAAAAGTGATCATAACCATAGTGAGCAAAGTAATTGGAAATAACTCTATAAGATATTAAATTTATAGATGTTAATATATTTTGGAGCAAAATAATTAATGGTGAAACTACTAAGTTAAACATCGTCTCCAAAATTTATACTCGATATATTTATATTTTTGGAATGAGCAAATGAAGTATATATAAATAGCCCAATCAGAGAATAATATAGTTTCCATGACTTGAAATTAAGATGGAGCATCCCAACACACTATACGGCCTAGAGTCACACTGGGTGCATTGAAGCCAAGGCCTATTGTTGGTACTGGTCATCCCGTACCCCGTATTTGATTGAAGTACCTCTAGCATGTTCGTGGTTTTTGATTCCATGATAGGTGAAGAGAAAAGCAAGTGAAAGTCGGTATATTCGAGTGGAGAATATGCCAGGAAAATTTGACTCTTCAAGATGAATGTGACAATATGCTATACTCCCAAATAATATCAAGACTACATGTTGGGTGTTTTTGCACGAACTAGGCATGAAGTGCATAGTGAGGATGCCCTCAAAGAAGAAGTTGACCAGAGGCAATATGAAACTTGCTAGTTAATTATGTCTCTAGAGGGTATTCCTCCCAAGATGCTCGAGGATCAACACTTAAGTGCTATGTACAGCTTGTAGGGTGGTCCTATATAGTAGATTAACAAAATACCCCCAAGGGCTCAGCATGGGTCAAGGGTATTTTTGTAACTTCCCAAGGTAGTCTAGTGACTATATAAGGCTATGTCCTCTCATGTAAAAATGGTAGATCAACTATGAAACATTCTACTTAGGTATTGGAATATTTATACGCTTGGATTCACGGTGGATAGGTGAGACAACTAAATCCAAATCTAACTAGTAAGTTAACTAGCAAGCAAACCACATACAAAATTATTAGACGATGCTAGAATCAACTAAAGAATTTTACAAATCATTAACCGATCCATCAAAATTTTAAACAAATTTCACACTAACAATTGATAAAATATCATGTTTTATGCACCTTTGAGACTTAATGTTGAATTTTTTATATTTTGCCTCTAGCCAATAGTTTAACTTACATGTAAAACCCACGCATTGAATCAACTTGCTAGTAGATAAGTAGCAATAATCTATAAAAAATAATATACTCATTAATAACTTATAATACTCGTGCTTAGTCTTTATTAATTATATGAAAGATCATAAACAATAACTTACTATCTTATTAGTAATAAAATACTATTTATAAGATATTAAAAAATATAGAAACAATTAGAGCATTTATGTGCTTTTCTAAAGAATAAGATGCTACTGAAATACATGAACTGACATGACCAACAATAATATAAACACAATGATAAATTAAAGAAAACATTAGATAAGATGGATTTGAGTAACCTATGACACAAGCATGATTTCGATGTGTTAATAAAAGCACAAAAATCAAGTGATCAACAACTTTTCTCTCATCCATAACTGATTAATGAAATTATAAGATAAGTAACTAACAATAAACTTTAAATTATATAAGAATATAATTTTAATGTCGATTAAAAAATAATGAATGTGTATTTGTAGAGATCATAAATTAAATTAAGATGTGTAAATCATAGATAGTTAATTGGTAATAGACTAACAATATATAATTATTGACTAATTAACGGCATGGATACACGAATGATCTTTTTTAGCTAGGATGATTAATAATTCCTAACTAGTTCTAATCCAATTTGTTTGACTATATGAATAGACTAATTTATCATTTTTGATTAGAATATGTTATATGATATTTTCTTTAAAAAATTAAATAAATTAATAAAAAATATTATTAATTTAATTTTTTTGTTTGCGTGCTGATACATTCATCAATCTAAAATTGTGTTTAAAGTTAAGCTAATTGGTCATTATTATAAAATTATCCATTTTATTAGCAGCATAGCATAACATAACTTTATTTATATTACTCACTTTGTCCTATTCATCAGGGTCCACAAAATGTTTCATGTTTTATCTATTTTTCTTTTGAAAATGTCCATTTATATTTTATTTCAATGATTGTTAAGATAAATATACTAACTTGCATGTATATTCTAGTCATTATTGTTGAAGTCAAATTGTGAACACTGACGTGTCACACGTGTAGGCCTGGAAGTTATTTCTCATAATGCTCTAGTACAGGAACTAAATCTTAGAAACTAGGCATGCCAGTCAGTTCATTTGAAAATATGTCTTATCGGCTGAATAACGGTAGGATAACTACTAAATAGTTCAACCGACAAATTTATCTTAAAAGATCGGACTTAACTGAGACGGTCTTAAGATTAACCAGCCGATCGGACCGATTTAGCACTTGTCCTACGTGCAGTCAGCAGCCGATAGGACATTGAACGTGTAAACTAAAGTAAAACTAGATTGCTAGACTAATTATCAGCATAAAACAATAATAAACAATCACATACATACTCATAATAAATCTAAAAGATTAGACTGAAAAAGGAAAGTTCAGATCTAAACATAACCATGTATGAGATTAATCTAATATTGTGATGTGCAGGGAATTAACTATCAAACCAATGTAATTCACCGACTCGCCTGTTACATCTAGTAGATCAGATAAGTTTTTACAAATAGATCGGACTAAACCGAGACAGTATGTTCTCTAATTCGATATAACCATGGAAAATATGAAGATCTATTAAACCGATGATTTACTCAAAATTATGCGGCTTGAATTCCAGCCATAAGACCTCACAAGCACTCGATCCAATCTGCTGATATGAACTCAACCGACGAGATTGATCGGACTATACTGAGGCAGAATTAAATCTGTCAAGCTCATACTAACATATTAAATGAAGAACTCGCAAGACCTTGATCAAGAACCTATTACTACTCCAAACAAAAAACAGATCGAAAGCAATAACAAGCCTTAGGTAAACTCGCCAAACTACTAGATAGGAAATCGAATTAAATCGAGGCAGTCCTATCTAGCCGATCAACGAGATGACTATCATGAACTACATTGTGAAGCTGACAAACCTCGCGCCGAGAGCTCACTTCTATCAAAAAGATTGGTGATGCACCGAATACGTGTTGATCATATGAGTTTTGATGTCTTTACAAAGCTACGAGGTGCTATATTTATATCCCGAGAAATAACTAATCTAACCAGACATGGATTTGTATCTAATAACTAATCTATTACACAAGCAATCTAATTAGAGATGAATCCTAAACAAACTCTAATACGTATATAAAACAAAGTTACACATACTCTATTTACTCCCAAATCCATATGCACGACTTCCAGACCCAATCAGACTCTGCCTCCCGTCCGAGTCAAACTTCATCGGCTGTATCTGAGTCATATTCCAATTGCCTCCTGTCCGATTGCCCTGTTTCCTATCCGATTCAGTTTTTAATCACGGTTTAATCCCAGTGGTAATTTTCTAAATTCTGACGTTAACCACTACTCTATGTAAAACATGTTCTACAACTCTCGCACAGTGCCTACACATAATGGCTTTTCATGTGAGACTAAGCGAATTCTGTAATGTGCTATAAACATTAATTCTGGATAGATTAACTAACGATGTGATTAATTAGTGGTAAATTATGAACTGTATAACTAGGATCAGTTTGTCTTGGTATTGCATAATTTTTTTGTATGCCCTAATACATTGCACGGATGGAGTACATGGTGAAGCGAATTTTGAGTACTTTTCGCCATATCTAGAACAATTGTGTTACAAAGTGGCGTGGAAAAATCCACTGTCAGGTTAGTGCAATCGTAGGCCTTGTTCAGCTATTATGGTAGTTGTTTATCGCTTTCATGGAGATTCTGAATGTTGAGTTTAAGATAGATTTGCACGCAAAAGAGATTTGAAGAAATAATTAATTGCTGGATGAAAAAACAGTTAGAGCTAGAATTAGAGCCTAGGGAACGAGTTGAATCATTTGCAAATGATTTTATACCCCTCCATCCAGAAACATGTTCCCTCCGTCAAGTGCATCAGAGCACACAATAAATTTCTGCAATAACTAGACAAGTTGATCCCAGTTCTAAAATTCCTAATTTATCTCTATTTAATCAAATGATTAGTTAATATATCTAGAATTAACGTAATGGTTTAGATGGAGTAACGCCATGAATATCCATGCATGCAACATGCTTGTATCAAATGCGTTCAAGGGGCGTTTTTAGGAGCATGTTCTGTGGGGCTGCATAAATTTTTTTTGTGTGCTTATGCATAAGATGAAGGGAATAGGTGTACGAATATTAATTAATTTATTTTAGGACGAAGGAAGCAAAAAGTGAAAAAAAATTTACTTAAACAACAAGTAACTACTACCATGCAGTCATGCAGCTCCTTTAATCCCATCCATTGGCCATGGTTGCAGGTTGGTTACAGGTTACCTGTTATCAGTGTCGCTATTAGGTGTTGCTCGACTAGAAAGTGGGCCCAACTCAACTAGTTAGATTTTTTTTAGCAACTAGTGAATTCTATATAGATGCAAACTATGTACTTAGCATTATGATTGGTTTGCAACTTTAGCCAAACATCTTACATTGTCCTAATTACAGGGATTAACTATAAAAAGGAAAAAAATATATACCCATCTATCTAAGGCTGACATGGGAGCATGGCTCATGTGCCTCACACAAGCCATACAATGAATTAAAACAACAAAATTAGTGGTATGGGTCAAACATAATGTATAATTTATAAAACTATTTGTCACATAATTTTATTGATTGTGACAAAAGCATATGTAATTTTAATATGTGAAAGATTGGTATGACAAGTGCAAGCAAGGTAATTATTTTTATTGTGCACTCACGTTTCTCTAGGTCACATTTGTTTGACAAATGTCATCTATGCTATAATCGCTTATAACAAGATTATAGTGGTAATACATTGAAGGAAGATATATAACTAACCATACATCTCTTATAATAAAGACAATTTTTGTCTCTTTTTGTTAAGATTTCTTACTAATCATTGATCCATCCATAAAAAAATTACACAAATTTCATAATAACCATTGGTAAAAATAACATGTTTCATGCACCTGTGTGCCTTGGTGTTGACTTTGTTCTATTTCACATATGGAAAATCCAACCTACATGTAGAACTCATGCATACAATCAACTTGCTAGCAGCTAAGTAGCAATAATATAAAAAATAAGTTACTCGTTTGTAACATATAATAATAATAATATTTTTAGTCTATATTAATCACTTGAAGGATTGTAAATAGTAACTTTTTATGACATTGGTAACAAAATATTATTTAGAAACCAATAAAAAATATAAGAAACAATAGGAACACTTTTGTACTTTTTCTCAAAGCAGAAGACGCTGTCGAAGCGCATGAATTGATATAACCATCAATAATTTATAAACAAAATGATAAATCAAAGAGAGGATCACAGAAGATGGATTGGATAAGTAACCTGTGCCAGTAGCAGTATTTCCAAGTGTAAATACAAGAACAAAGATTAAGGAAGTAACAAGTTTTCACCCATCCGTTGCTAATCAATGAAATTATGAGACTACTGAGTAACAATAATCCAAAAATGCTCATTGAGTCTAATTATAATGTCTGTGGGATACATATACCGGGTGTATCCGTAGACTACACAAATACGTACGGTCAATAGGGTACCAAATAGGAAGGAGATTATATCTGTGTGGTGTTGGTTAGGAGTTTGGTATGTGCCGGATTGCATGCCGTGTAAACCGGACCCAGGCCGTAACCGAATTAGAATAGATGTTAGTCTTGTTAGATTAGGACTCTATCATATTTGTAACCCCTCCCCCAATATATAAGGGGGTATGGGGCGCCCCCTTGATGATGTGCACGGCGGTGACCCGATCTTTCGGTGAGTTGTGATAACTACGATTTGAGAGAAACATTGACGATCCGACTACAACCGTACTAGACGTTGTGTTGCGCCTTAGCGATCGATACACCTTTATGTGGGTTGTTGATCTTGCTAATGCAAATTAACCTTATTCCTGCGAGCAAATCGAAGAAACAAGCAAGAACAAGATAAAAGCAAACTGATATTGCAAATAGGAATTGAATACAAATGATAAGTTGGATTTTCGAAGAAGAAGTATCCGAGTGATTGCGCCAACACACACGTGTACAAGCAAGTAGCAAAGGCTAAACTTTAATCTAACAAAACCCAAATAACCCTAAAGGGGTAACTCACTATTTATAGATGTAGGAGGATGACCAAGGGTTTCCTAGGGTCGTGCTCCATCAGATTGGGGCGCACCCCACTTGAGCCCTTCTTGGGCCGAGGTCCCAAACAAAGTTACAAGCTCAAAGGCCCATGACAGGTGATGCAGCGCATTGTTTCTTTATCTGCGGATGACTGGGACTGAATTTGATGATGTGGCTGGATCCTTGGAAAGATGACTCCAAGATCTTTCCATCAAGTACCCATGGAGGCAAGACGGAGCTTGAATGCAAATTTGGCGGCCGTTTGAAATCAGCAATATCGCGGGTGGCCGTATTGGATTCCAGCATGTGAGCTTCTTGCTCTTGATGTGAGCAATGGATGTATCAGTAGTAGGCTTGGTCACATCACTTGAGGGCGCCGAGAATCATCTACACAATACGATCGCCAAGCAGGAGTAGTAAGGTATTATCTCGCCACGCCGGGAGCCTGAACCTGGTTAAAATCGTCTCCCTCTCCATCTTAACCATCGAATTCCGAGCCTAATAGTCATCTTATAAGTTTATTGCCGACATCAATCGTCAACAATATCGATTACATGATGTTGTATTTGTATTTACAGAGAGCATAAATTAAATTAATATGTTTGAATCATGGGAAGATAATCAGTAACAGACTAAGAGATGATGATTATTGACTAATTAACTGCATGGGGAAACTGTTTAATATTAGTATTTAAGAGGTGGTAAATAATTAATTAGATGCTTTGCATCCATTTTTCTTAATTATGGAAGATATGCCTTCAATTCAAAGAACTACTAAGACTATGTCATAGTTTAGTGAAAACAAGATGAACTAATAAAACACCACCAAGTAAACAAGAGATACATTAATTATAGGATAACATAGTACTAAATCTTCGTCCAAATGTAGCAAAATATGCATTGGACTGGTCTTTAAACCTCTTCACGTAGTGACCAATAGCTACATATGTCTTCATCACACTTTTGTAACATGGCCTAGAACTGCATTCAATGGCTTGCTTTGAACATTACCTACAAATAAGATTTAGTTGGACCATTATCAAAAAATCATAGCATTCATAGTGTTCCATATAGCTCAACAAACCAAAAATGCACCTACCAACATAAGTTTTTTAATTTTAGGCTAGTCCAACTTAGCCAATGCCAAAACAAATTAAAAAAATGTTGGTGGATTCGATTGAAATGGAGTACGAAGAATTCTCTAAATAAACTTAGCAACATGATGATCAAAGAAAAGATGTTCAATAGACTCATTACGCATACAAAAGCAACATTTCATACTACCATTCTAATTCCCTTTTTGGTACAAATACCACATAAGAACTTTAATCAATTTGTTCCTCTCTATATAACCATTGTTCATCAAGGATGAATATAGTGAACACACTAAATATTGACCATTTTTATAAAGATTCCATCTAAATAATCCTAAAAGATGTTAGTATAACCGATGTGGGTAGTGACGTGTTCTTCATCTTCGAGCAAGATGAGATCTTCCTGTCAATCAAGTTGTTTCATCTTTACCATTTTTGACAAGATAGATTTGTCAACGGCAGTTCAGCCAAGAAAGCGACTACTAGAACCAGGCGACGACACTAAAGAATTTGACTTGGCACGGCAAGAAGAGGCTTTGACATTATTGATCAATCCAGAAGGTCGAAGTGAACCAAAGCGAACAAGGTTTTTCATTATGACCTGCGAAAGAAAAGAGCAAGCTTAAGTTTAAGACGTGAAGAGAGCACAATACATTAGCACATTCGTGGCCCTGAACCCCCTCTTTTGTAGCTAGCCAAGACCGGGAGCCAAAACGATGCATCTTTTCATGTACCTAAAGAAATTTAAAAATATGAAAAATAATAATAAAAATAATATTGATAAAATTACAGTAATAAATAAATAATATAACTATGATTCGCGGCAATTGCTTTGGCTAAATAAGGGAAAAGGCGAAAATTCGGAGTATTCCTAAGTCACGGATTCGACCAACATGAGTTTACGCCTTCGCTCATGAGGGGCTTGTTGGTACAGGGTCATGCCCCACCCCGTATTCGACCAAAGTGCCTCTAGCTCGTTCATAATTTTCGATTCCCTAATCGGTGAAAAGAGAAGCAAGCCAAAGTCGATTGTAATCGAGTGGAGAATACGCTAGGAATATTCGACTCTTCAAGATGAATCTCACAATATGCTAGATGCCCAAATAATGTCGGGACTACATGTTGGGAACTAGACAATAAGCGCATAGTGAATATGCGCTCAAGGAAGAGGATATGTCTCTAGAGGATATTCCTCCCAAGATGGCCGAGGATCGACACTCAAGTGCTATGTAAAGCTCACAGGGTGGTGCGGGATAGCTTGGTAGATTACAAAAATACCCCTAAGGGTCTAACATGGGTTAAAGGTATTTCTGTAACTTTCCCAAGGCAATCTAGGAACTATATAAGCCCATGTCCTCTCATGTAAAAAAGGCATATCAATTGTGAAATATACTACTTGGGTATTTGAGCATTTCTTACTTGAGTATTTGAGCATTTCTATGCTTGGATTCGTGTTGTATAGGTGAGGCAAGTTGTGTTCCAGCGCCTATTCACTTTCTTGTTCATGATCTTGGGTTACAACACCTATTGAGAAATATGTTCATGCATTACAAGAAATGTATGATTTTTTGACGTATTTAGTATCACAACAGGATATAATTTCACTATATTGTTCGTTTTATGACACTATGTAATAGGCATTTCAATTTAATGACAATAAAAAAGTATATATCACAACAAATATCATATAGGTATTGCAATGTCACCCTGTGATGATATTTGCTAATGTCATAAGGCCTATTTTGTGATTTCATAAATATATGACAAAGGTTGTGTGTCACAAAATACTTAATGAATTACTGTTATTTTTTTATCCATGTTAGCATCACTACTGCCACGTCAGAAGTTGTTTTTTCTTTTTTTCTTTTCTTTTATTTATGTCAGCCCAACTTGTTTCTTTTGGATCATCGGAAAGTGGAACCCAAATAGGCTGGCCGAGTGAAAAGACGGTGTGATGCAAAATGTTGGGTGTGTGGGATTAGAAACGTCAACCCCAAATGCTATTTTATAATTTATTTTAAAGTGTAAAAGAACTAACAAGTGAAGTACATGTCCGATATAGAATTTTCCAAAGTAAACTATAGTTGGATTTGTTTTTAGTAAAATAATCCATGTACTAATAATTCAAATGTCCTCGAATTTTACCCTAATTAAATTCAGCCTTTAATGCATTTTTAGAAATTATTTAAAAGTGTTTATGCCCTAAACATAATTAAAATTTTCTTAAGACTAAATAAATTGTGTCTCCAAATGTAATTGAAATATTTTTATAATCTTACTGTTGTCTCCAAATGCTTAAATAATGTTTGCTGGAATTTTTAGAGCATTTAAACTAATTTCAGAACAATAATTCAATAAAAAGAAAATATTTTGTTCATTCCCAACCCGAATAGGCCATTTATATAGTCATACTACAAAATGACCAAAACAAAAGTTGGACATATGATCATTTATATAACTTTGTTGTTGATGACGTTTTCAGTTAAAATCATTTAGTATTTGAAAATATTTTTCAAACTTGTCATAATTTGAAATTCAAATTCAAATTATTGAAACAAAGTCATACAAAAAAATGGCCAAAATAAAAATTGTAGATATTGATCATTTATACAATTTTGTTGTTGATGATCTTTTCATTTGAAATCGTTTAGTATTTAAAAATATTGTTTAAAGTTATCATAATTTGATATTCAAATTTAAATTATTGAAACAGAGTCATATCGCAAAATCACCAAACCAAAAGTTGTACATATTGCTAATTTATACAACTTTGATATTGATGACTTTTCAGTTGAAATCATTTAGTATTTCAAAATGTTGTTTCAAGTTGTCATAATTTGAAATTCAAATTCAAATTATTGAAATATAGTCATATAGCAAAACGACCAAAAAAAAGTTGTTGATATTGATGATTTATAAAACTTTGTTGTTGATGACTTTTTCAGTTGAAATCTTTTAGTATATAAAAATATTGTTTGAAGTTATCATAATTTGAAATTAAAACTTTGTATAGTACAATCAAACTCGGATGGAGAAATGATCAAAAGAAAAATTGTAGATATTGATGATTTATACAATTTTATTGTTGATGACTTTTTCAGTTAAAATCATCTAGTATTTGAAAATGTTGTTTGAAGTTGTCATAATTCGAAATTTAAATTTAAATTATTGAAACAAGGTCATATAGCAAAATCACCAAAACAAAAGTTATATGTATTGCCAATTTATACAACTTTCATGTTGATGACTTTTCAGTTGAAATCATTTAGTATTTTAGAATGTTGTTTGAAGTTGTCATAATTTGAAATTCAAAATCAAATTATTGAAATAGAGTCATATAGCAAAATAACCAAAACAAGAGTTGTAGATATTGATGATTTATACAACTTTGTTGTTGATGACTTTTTTAGTTAAAATCTTTCAGTATTTAAAAATATTGTTTGAAGTTGTCATATTTTGAAATTCAAATTTTGCATAGTCCAATCAAACTCAGATGGAGAAATGAAAAAGAAAAAATGTAGATCTTAATGATTTCTACAACTTTGTTTTTGACAACTTTTCAGACGAGTTGATTTAATATAATTTTTTGTGTTTTACTTCACTGTGGTATAATAAAATAAAAAGAAAAAAGGTTAAACAGAGATGGAATGAAACAAGGTCTGTTACGGGCCAGCCCATTTGCTCCTCTCTCGCCGAGAAGTTCGTTTTGCGTCCCTCTGTCAAAATATTAAGCATTTGAATCAAATTTTATCATACTAAATGAACTTATGTGAAAATCTTGTTAAAAACAAAGTTGTATAACTTATTGAGATTTACCTATTTTATTTTGGTTATTGCTCCATCTGAGTTTCATTGACCTATATAAAATTTGAATTTCAAATTATGACAACTTCAAATAACATTTTTAAATACTAAATGATTTCAACTGAAAAAGTCATCAACAATAAAGTTGTATAAATCATCAATATCTACAACTTTTGTTTTGGTCATTTTTCCATATGACTTTGTTTCAAGGATTTGAATTTGAATTTGAAATTATGACAACTTCAAACAATATTTTGAAATACTAAATGATTTCAACTAAAAAAATCATCAACAACAAAGTTGTATAACTCATCAATATCTATAACTTTTATTCTGATCATTTCTTCATTAGACAAAATAATAGTAACATTGTATAACTCATCAATATCTATAACTTTTATTTTGATTATTTCTTCATTAGACAAAATAATAGTAACATTGTTAATAAAATTTACACATGTCTCTGTCTCTTATAGTTTATAAGCCGGAGGTCCGAGCCTTCGATGGCACACTGGCAAGGGCACGGGCGGCTCGGTCCGCTCGAAGGAGCCTGCACTCTCGGAGCTCCTGCTCGCCTACAGCCAGTTCTTTCCGTCGCCATTGCCGGACAACCTTGGCAACCTCGCCGAGCTCCGCGTATTGTTCGCCCCCAACTGCTCCCTCACTGGTAGCATCACTTTCATTCTTTTCTTGATTTTGGGTCATGAGGTTGCACTATATGTGATGCTGATGATGCACGCTTGTGATCTTTTGTTTAATTAATTTACCGTTGATTATTGTTGCTTGTGATGAACAATGCTGTTCTTAATTTTACCACTACAGCTTGTGACAATAGAGCTAGCTAGCTTCTAGTTGAACAAGGTCATTATCAGATGGCTAAATTGATTGGCATGTAGGTTATTTGTTATTTCCTTTTTTTACGAGAGAAGACTTCTTGCTTCCAATGAAACTGATTGGCAAACCCTATAGTGCTCTCCTTGTGATTTTTTCTTTGTTTTATGATCCTAATCCTATCCTTTGTAGAGAGATATTGTTAAGGTGTTCTAGGTACAGTTTGGTAATTTAGTATGTTGGTTTTTTTGTTAATAGGATAAGGTTTTTGTTTGGATTAGTCATCTATATGTAGTTTAGGTTACCTTAATTAATAGCCCCACCAAGTTATCTTTTCTGGTTTTATGGGCTATTGGAAATTAAGTAGAGGTAAATAGAATAAGACAACACGTTTGTATGACACCATTCTGTGTGATCTTAATTTCAAGAATCCTAATAGTGATATTTGGCCATAATAGCATGCGTCCTGGAAGAAGATTCAAGAGGTACTAGCTAGAAGAAGCTATTGTTCATCGTCTTCACATTGAAGGGGAGCTGTATATTGGCATACCTGCAGGTATGTAGTATAACCAACAAAATTGGTGTTCATGTTGTTTGCAGTATACCTTTCCAATTCAGCTTTAGTTTTGGATATCAGACAAATCAAGCATTTTGCCGCTAGTGTTGGATGATTGTCTTTATTCTAACATAAAACCAAATGCTTCATATGTGCTCTTTGTAAGTTGGTCCTCCATTTTTATAATCAGTGGCTTAATGGTACGGATGGGCCCCTTTGAGTGTACAAAATCTGTTTCTCTCTGAATGTTAGATTTTAGTTGTGCAAGGTAGTACCCAGAAGAAGCTCTAAGGTTTCCTTTGCAGCAGAACTGAACTTAGCTCAGTTGGTTAACTTGAACTTGGATGTCTATTCCTTGTCTATAAATTGATACTGAGTTTCTCCTTGTCATCCATCACCTTTTTTATATATATTTTTGTTGCTACAAAGTGCTACCAGTGTGTGTTATGTGAGAAAATGGTATGCCAGCACATATTCTGCTTATTAATCTGTTTGATGCCATGATTGATGGACGTGAAAATAACAAAGTTAAGTTTTCCTCCCACATCCTTTGATCACTCATATATGTTTCAAAAAGTTTGTTCACTGTGTTTATCTCATACTGAGTTTTTCTTGTCATGTTTTCCATGGTATCTAATTCCTTCTGGTCATCATCGTCTTAATCCAGATCAAGTGTGATCCTAACCTGCGCGCTTACTTTCTTGGCTTGGATTGATTGATTGTGTGTGTTTCTCAGGAAACCATGCTTCGGGTCGCCTCCTATAATTAGGTTTGAATCTGAGATGAATTATTGTTTGAATTATTTGTATTCTAATTGTATCTATTATTAGTTGAATCTGAGATGGTATCTGTTATTAGGTTTGAATTTGAAATGTATGAGAAATTGGATTGAATTTTGTGGGCTCAAATTTAATTGGCTTGTTTAGTGAGATCTGACCTGATAGTTGGTTGACAAAATGGGCCTAGTTTTGAAATGAGCCTATTTTAAAAATGGACCTATTTTAAAATGGGCCAATTCTAAAATAATAATAGGCCGCTGTTAAATAATTAATGGCCGTCAAAGAAATAATAGGCTATTAAAAAATAGGTCGTACAAAAAAATTGTTAACATTAGCTGCCGTGCCACATCATCCCACACGTGTCAACGACCACATCACCTGCCATGTTGGTCGCCACGTTAGCTTTCCATCCTATGTGGGCATTTGTCCATGTGGTAAGGTCTAGTATTTTATAACAACAAATCAATGTCAAATCTGTATGACATTCAAATCTATTGTCGTACACTTGTGGCATAAAACTATATAGATATAGATGTCACATAACAAATTTGTGACGGTGGTTTTCAACATTATGATTTTCGTCAACTAGATGTCATAAAGTTTATTTTGTGACATAAATTCTATGTATTATGACATAAGTACAACGTCAAAAAACCACACATCTCTTGTATTGTAGTGATGTAAAGCTCATAAACATATTGGCCTTTGAATAAATTTGGCTAACATGAGGTCTTAACCCTGCATATTGCTCACGATAAGGCTAGCTTCTTTCCCTAATCACCAAGACTATTCCATGATCACAATCTACAATCATAGTAGTATTCCATCCAAAGAGTAAAGTGACAATTAATGTGTCGTTATTGGAAGTAGAAATTAAATCACCATATTACCAACAGACATATACATATGTAACTCTAAGGACTAATTAATTAAGGATCATGAGTAACTTACATTGTAACTAATTAAAGAATGCAAATCATTGATACCCTACTATTTATTACATTAGGTAATAATATCTCATGTTCAGCGATAATTTTATTTCCTGCAAACCATGCAGTAACATTTTGTTTTGTAACCTTTTCCCAAGCACTTGCGAGAGAGGACCTTTCCTTTGCTGAATTTCGCAAAAAGCCAACAATGATACTTGCATGTGAAACCCACGCAGAGAGGCAGTGTGGAAACCGATTCCGTGCAAGTATCTGCAACAAATTAGCTCTACCGGTTAATTAGTTCTATTTTAATTATAATAATAATCTCATTTAATTAATTTTCCCTAATTACAAGCAACATTGGAAGTTAAGGTATATCAGTTTATGCAAATGAAGAAAACACACAACAAGTACTTCAAAAAAACGAATATATATACTTGAAGACAATGAGACAATGTACACTAAAGATTGTTTAGAGAAAGAACCTATTGGGTTTGGATTCCAGGAACTCCCAAGTGTTAACAGAAGCATTAAGAACAAGCAAACGACAAGTTTTCTTCCAGCCATGACTACGGATTAACTGTGTTTGATTGGTGGAGCGAACCAGGGACTAGAGCCTGTTAATTATATCAGAGGGGTAAATTTGAGAGAGAACAATAGGCTGATAATGTGTGTATTTATAGGCAGAGATGATTCATCGAGGATGCTGGATCAAAGGGCCACGAGAATCTTGGTTGGATAACTCAGGCTGACTGCATGTTCAGTTGGTTAGTTTAATATCCATGCATGTATGGACTTGTTCAGCCGGAAAACGTTACCAATGATGCATGCATGCAACACAAGTTTGCAACATGAACGAGTTATCAACTATATATAAATAATATGCTTCCACGTTTATGTAAATTTGGTCAGATTTCTGCTTTCTTCTACTTCTACATAAATATGTGATTTCATACATGTGCGCTACAATCTAGTACATGAGCTTGCCAGCTTGCTTGGTGCAGAGTCAATGATTTTTGAATATTTGGAAGGCGCAATTATTCACTTCGATGAAGGCAATCCTTCAAGAGAATAGATGCACATGACAACAAATTCTTTATTAAATCTATGCAACTCATTTTACTCCTTCATTTTTTAATAGATGACATTGTTAACTTTTTTATATGTTTTTTATTCATTTATTAAAAATAATACAAATATGTCAAATTTTAAATCATGCTTAGAGTACCTTCAATAATTAATAAACCAAATCATAAGAAAATAAATAAAAATACATGATCTAATAAAAACATGAGTGGTCAAAATTAAATCCAACAGATAACTGCATGATCTAACAAAAACAACAATAGGAAGTAGTATTTTTCTCATAGATCAAGCACTAGGCTTAGACTCATAGCATGACGCTGGTATTTTGGTTAGAGCATTCTTTCCTCCTACTCTATCCGATGTACTCTCTCAAGTTTTATAACTCTTCTCGATTGAGATAACGATATGGTCTTATAAATCTATCTTTGCCTAAGGTTTCTGTTAAAATATATAAAAAATAATAAATGTTTGCTTTTATGCAAATAATCTTTATTAATTCATCTATACATGTTTTACTAGCGTTTTCAAACTAAATATTTTAGATGCTATTAATAGTCAAAGTATTAAAAGTTTGATCACACCTTATCTAAAACTGGGGAGAGTATAATAACATAGATTTTCCCTTCTAATTTGTTTTAAAATATTAATAATTTTACGATTCTGACCAATTAATCATTCATAGCCATATACTTTTGTATTACTTTATCGACCTTATGTAATGTGCATTGTACTTATACTAGATCAATGTTTGCGAAAGCTAACATAATCCTTCCAATTATAGGACTGAGGAAACATTGAATATATAAGTACATAATAATTTAATTTATTCCATAAATAAATCATGACATTAACCATGTAAGATCTATACATGCAAACTAGATAGTAAAATATGAATAGATAGCATATAAGAAACACGGCAAACATGTACCGTGTGTTTTGGTTCTATTGTGGATTGTTTTGACAAGGGACACATGCTCCAAATGAACAACACACGGTGTAGGATGTTGTTATCGGTGCACAACCCTCGAGCGTAGTGGAAGACAAGCTGTTGTGAAACATCAGCGATCAATCGCACATCATGCTACCCAAAAATCTTACTGTCACCTTCTCCCGGTGCAGGATGTCGAAGGCGAAGGTTTTAGAGACATGCTCTTTATATTGTTTTACGTATCTGGCATCTATATTGTTTTACTGCCACCTTCTCCCAGAGTAGGATACGAGGAATGTCATAGTACATAGGAGGAGGCAAAACCCTATATTGTTTTACGTATCTGGCATCTACGACGAGGCGGTGGCTAGATTTATATATAGGTAACAAGATGAGTTATCAGGGCATTTGCCTGATCTCCACTTCACATAACTGAGTGGAAAAGTCACGCGTATCTCATCCACACTCCACACTGCATCGGATTATTCAGAGGCTTCAGCTCCATGCCACCCAATAAAATCCTTGAGAGGCTTTAAGGAGATACCCAGGCGCGTGGCCGAGGAGGTGAGGGATATGGCGATGATTGCATCTCGTCAAGCCTTCGCCATAATAAAGTCGCTTTGCCACTGGGTAGTCTTTTTAGCCACCGTCAAAGATTTTATAGCCAATTGCGACTTGGAGAAGGTGTTGGCGCCGGTGGAGGAGGCTAAAGCCAGTGTCGACTCCATAGTTCGGACCTTTGACATGCAAATAGGAAATGTAGCCATTAGTAGTAACATGTCTCTTGTAAGACCTTCGTTTGTCTGTAAAGTAAATTGTTTTGCTATTGCTTTAATTCTTTATTCTGATTTAGATCTCGCAATCTGAAATGAGCTATGTAAACTTGTGTTATGTACCCATCCCGACAGCCCCCGATTAGATTTAGCCAGCGCGGAGCGTAGTGTATTACTCGGTTTGGTATGGTAAGTAGAGCGTAGCCGCGAAGTTTGTTTAGCTTTATTCAGATATTGATCTCACGATCAAAATAGAGCTTTTAAACAATATACTTTTAAAGGAACCGTATGACATGATACAGTGTAGCCCCTCGACTGGCATGCTAAGGGTAAAAACCACTCAGCGTGGGCAGTCGAAGGATGGAGAAAGAAGAAACTTTTACAAAAAATGTACTAAATATGAAAGGGACTTAGTTGTTCGATATTCCATAAGTCACCACTTGATGGCGATGATGATGGCCGACATACGGATGCGATCACGATTTGGTGACGATCCTGATGTCGAAGAGAGACGTTGCCGACATGGTAAATAGATTACCACTTATCGGTGACGAAGTTGATGCGTCCAACACAGTGGCGGTGCATGCATTCGATGTGGTGACGGGTCACCACTCGGCGATGATGAAGTCGGGTGTGGCTGACCTGGCGAAGAGATCTCACGATGATCTCGGCGGTGACGAAGTTGATGAAGAACCTACGACCTTCTGTTAGGAACTAGGGTCATTGATGACACTCATTTCATCTTGACCACTCGGCGAACCTAAATCATGTTTGGTGTTAATCTATTTGCTAGTAGTCTTTTACTGTTGTATGTTTCTTAGTCATGAGATGAGTTAGCTTCGCGGTGTGTGCCCATCTCGACAGCCCTCGGGCAGACTTAGCCAGTGCGGAGCGTAGCGTCGTTTACCCAGTTCGGTACAGTAAGTAGGGTGTAGCCACGGAGTTGTATAACTGCATCCAGACGTCGATCTAGTGAACAGATGAAGAACTCATAAGCAGTAGATTTGATTTCCCGATTCTTGTCGTCCGAGTCGTCGTGTCAGTCGGAACGAGATGTAGAGATTGCATCTGCCAATGTGGCATAGGAGTTAGCCATGTCAAAGAGATCCTTGACTGTAGTTCGCTCTTTGCGAGTGAATTTTGCAATGAATGGCTCATCTTTCACGCCTTTGCAAAAGGCGGCGATGACTACGTCATCCTTGACGTCGGGGATGGAATTGAGAACCTCAGAGAACCGTTTAATATAGGCTCAGAGAGATTCGTTCTTCTCCTGTTGGACCTGGTATAGGTCGTATTTGGGTCATGGCCTATCGTAAGTACCCTGAAAGTTGGCTATGAACCGGTTGCGGAGTTTTGCCCAGGAATCGATAGACCGTTTGGGAAGCCCCGACAACCAGTGTCCAGCCGAATCGTCTAGAGCGACTAGTAGATAATTAGCCATTGCCTTGGTGTTGCCGCCGGCTGCTCAGATAGCCATGGTGTACACCTTTAGCCATGCCTTGGGATCGGTGGAGCCGTCATACTTATTGATGTCAGTTGGCTTGAAACCAGTCGGCCAAGTGAGCTGACTCAAGTTTTTAGTGAAGGCTGGTACACCGTCAGTCATGCATGTCAATGCCAGAGTTCTCAGGTAACCGATGCCTAGACCCCTGACTATAGGTGTGATGCTTACGGTCCTGACGACGTCCGTCCTGGTGAGCTTGGCGTTGGCGTTCGATCTTTTGGCGAAGGTCGGAGCTACCCTCTCGATAAAGGCGCTTTTCTCAGCCTCAAGACCTTCACGTTGTTTATCTAGTCGGTGGATTCCGTCATCGAGGCGGCGTTGCTTACTAGCGGTGTCTTTCCTCTACTCAGAGTCGGGAGACACTCGGCGCGATCTTTTATCAGTCGGTGGCCAAGATCCAAATGGTCGTTTAGAAACATTCGGTCTAGATCGAGGTGACCTAGATGAATGAGCCTCCGATTGTACTGGTGCCATTCCCGAGTTGCATTGCAACGAGTGTTGGATCGCAGCTGTTGTCACCATTGCCTTGATCTTGTTGATGGTTTCAACCACCGCTAGATCTTATTGAGGTAGCTGCTGAATGACATCGTCGAGTAGATCCGTCACCGCTTGGACGTTTTCTTGAGGGGTCTTAAAGACTGCATGCCCCTCAACGAGTGTGGAGTAGATCACGCTGCACTTTGCGCGGCTGGCTCCTTAGTTGTTCGCGAGATTGATTCTCATGTTGGCATATGGCTTCATCTTCAAGTTGATGGCGTTCTTCTTCCTGCCGCTGTTCTCCGGCCAGCTTGGCTTCTTGCTTCTCTTGGCGCTTTTTCTCGGCCTCGTTCGTTGTTGCCCGAGTGATGGTGAAGATCTCTTTGGGGCGAACGAAACTTCCCGAGCTGCTGTCGGTGTCTAATGCGATGACTTCAGCAGTCAGTTTTGCATTGACCTCGATCCTGAGCAGCGGAGGTACCGACTCAGGAGACTGTAACTCGGTGTGGTGAGATCTAGATTGGATCTTATCTTGAAACAATGTCGATTTGTCTGGTCCGAAGCAGCACACCTCCTCCTCAAGCTCAGATGAATCTGAACACATGTAGGAGAGAGCACCACCCTGATCGACGAGGAATCTGATGCTGCCGAACTTGAAGGTTTGCCCCGTGACAAACTTTGTCTTCATGATCTTCGAGTTTGAGTCCATTGATCTCGTCGAAGACCTTGAAGTAGCTTCCCCTACCTGGCGCGCCAACTATCGACGATTTGGATGTCGGAAATATATATGAGGTGGCTAGCGAGGCGTAAAGATCAGTAGTTAGGATGAAGACACAGGGTTACCCAAATTTAGGCTCTCGGCTTGCGAGATAATACCTTACTCCTACTTGACGATTGTATTCTATTACGGGCATATCAAAATCAACTAGAGAATAGTCGATCTGAATATATGTCCTCGCCCATGAGGGGTGCCCCTTTGCCCCTTATATAGTAGGGAATAGAGTTCTAATCTCATAAGACTAAGATCTATCCTAATTCGGTTACAACTCGGATCCGGTACGTGCGGCATACAATCCGACAGTAACCAAACTCCGGTTGATACCATATAGATATAATCTCTTTCCTATTCGGTAACCCTACGACTGTACGTACTTGTTTGGTCTCTGGATACCCCTAGTACAGTTATCCCACACATGTCACATCAAACGTTTGACTGGATATCAGAAGGGGTTTTCCGATATGAATAAAAAAATGAATTTCACGCCTAGCCTATAAACCGCGAGACGAATCTTTTAAGCCTAATTAATCCGTCATTAATACATGTAGGTTACTGTAGCACTTATGGCTAATCATGTATTAATTATGCTCAAAAGATTCGTCTTACGATTTCTTCCATAACCGTGCAATTGGTTTTTTGTTTCATCTATGTTTAATACTCCATTTAGATGTCGAAAGATTTGATGTGATGTTTTTGGGTGTAATTTTTTGGAAACTAAATAAGGCCATAGTACTAGTGGCAAAAAGTTTGTCAAACATGGTCACAACGAATCTAGATCTGATAAACACTTTTTGACGACACCATGGTAAAAACGGTTTTGAAAAAAATATATGCGGTGCAAGACATATGCCTCTAAGGATTTGGTTTTAAAAGTATGACTCTCTACATACAAATCATACTATAGTAGTAGTATTGTTATTACAGTTTGTTCTTTGTTGTTGCAATCCTATCATAATATTACTGGAAGAGTGCAATAAAATCTATAACTTTCATGGTAACATAGCAAATTACTATAATCTTATAGTGGTATTACTGCAGTAGCAGAGAAGTAGATATACAATTGTGCAATAACACGGAGGATATAGTGTTTAGTAACATCCATCGCAATTTGACCATTGTATGCCATATGTTATGAGGATTAGCATCACATGATAATGTAAAAGTTAAAATATTACTACAAATTATCTATCACAAGTGAGGCTTGGTTTAATGGCTTATTACATGCAACATAATACTTAAAAATCACGTGTTGAAATATCATTAGACATATATTTTTGTTATTTTCTCTATAGAAGAAGGAAAAATGAGGGAATAGATGGAGGGAAAATAGGAGATTGTAAAGAAGAGGAAGGAAGAAAAATTAGAGGGAGAGAGATAGGAGAGAAGACAGAGGGAAAATAGGAGAGGAAGGGGCATAGAATGCGACGGAGGGAGGGAGTGGCGACATGGTCCTTCCCAGGCCATCCATGTCCATGTATGTCCCTCATTTTGAATCAGCTGAACTGTACATCGTGTCCGTTCTATATTTACGTGGATGAGTTCACACACTCATGTTTGGAATCGCTTGCGACTAACAATCCAATACGAGTCCCTCTCTATTCATTTTGTCCCTGACCACGTCCTATGTTCTAAGAAAGTATTCTAAACTCTTAAAGGGTATTCTGACCGTATGTCATCTAAATAGTTAATAAAATAATTGAAAATTTTATGAAGATTGATTAGTAGTAAATATACAACTCCATAAACATACAAGTTCAAATATGACTTATACAATCCATAAAAAAATAAGAAATATGACAGTGCGTATACTTATTAGTATGCAGAAGTCATATTTAAACCTGCATGGTTGTGGAGTCATATATCTCGTATTAATTTATTTTTATTTTTTTCAATTTTTTAATGAGTAATTAGATTGCATGCAGATGCGGTTTGGCCGGAGAAAATGGCCCAACTCAGCGGAATTCTCAGCCAATATTTAAAGTTTTTAGCCACAGCAGAACATTTGCCTAATATTTTTTTGATGAGAACACAGTACACTACTAAGGCGTTATGTAACTACTAGGATATAAGCCTTTTTACAGATAGCATACAATATATGACCGGATATCCCCTCGTGAGTTTAACATCCACTCTCCCTATGCCCCCTGATGATTGAGGAAGATGACAAACTGTGCGCACCTTGTTTGGCTGGAGCAAATGGCTAAGCCGCTTGAACAATTTCCGAAAGAAAGATTCAGCAGAACTCTCAGCCAATTTTCAGAGTTTTTATCCACAGCAGAACAATGGCCTCATTTATATGTTGTTTTTTCATTAGTTGCACTTTTTTCCCACACATTATTCATCGGCTTTTGCGTGCTCACTTTCTGAACTAGTAAATGGTGTATTTTTTTAATATATAGAGAGAGATTTTTTAATAATTATTTCCATCATTTGTATCACAAGATAGCTATCCCAAAAATCAGTTAATCTTTCATCTTTTATCTTCATTTAGCAAAAGAACGCAGCCAAGAACCAAAAAAAAAAAGCCAAACTGACCATGTGATGTCATCCGCTATGATCGAAAACCAGTTATGTCCATTATCCATAAAATCAGAATACACATGCTCTTGTTCATCTCTACATATTAATCTCATATTATTATTCGGTTTTTGCGCATATGCTTTTCCAATTACTAAACAATATATTTTTTGTGAGATATTTCTATACAGAAGTTAATCATCTCACCTTTCTATTGCAGATTTTTAAATTGTTACTAGCTAATTTCATTTTTTATATCATTAAATAACTATCAAAATCAAATAATCTTTCATCTTTTATAACCAAAAGAACATAAACCCTACTAATTCCTCAATCACCGTTAATATACTATCCCTATTCTTGCCACCGTCGTATTTCCTTTCCGTTGCTACATATGCACACTTTGGAACATTTTCGAACACTGGCTAATATTGACCAACAAATATTGATTATTAATTATGGTAAACATAAGATAGGGGGAAGAAGGAAGTTTCTCTCTAGACTTGGAGGGATGTTATAGGGTGGAAGTTAGACTGACTAATGACCAGGGGTGGATCTATATATGAATTAAGATTGATGGTATCACCATCAACTCTTAGCAATTATCATGGTTTGAGTAGAATAGTAATGCAGTTGAAAAGCAAAAGAAATTAATTTCTTTTTCGGTAAGAACATAAAACTCATACTACTTGTCAAATTGGCAAAATTGAACTAATTGCATATCACTAAACTATAATTACTATGACTAGATACACATGTTCAAGTAAATAACGATAATTTTCTAAATTAAACATGACACCACTGGTATTAATTTTTGTCTACCAATAGTTAACCCGGTATCCACGTAAAAAAAAAATTTTTAGAACCCCAAAACCTAGTCACAAACTGATTAGATTGGATATCTACTACTTTCTTGTAAGTTATCTAAATAGTTATTAATAACTTTATAAAAAGTTAACAAGATAAATTAATATGAGATACATCGGTCCACAAGAATACAAGTTTAAATTCGTCCTCTATAAATTATAACAAAAATGTGAATGTGTCCATACTAGTTTCAATTTAATTTGCTTCTGGAACTAGATTTTTGGAGTAATATATCTCGTATTAATTTTAATATTTTGTTGGCTCCATACAAAACAACTTATTTTCTTTCTTCTATCGTCTCTTTCTTCCAGAGTCCGTAGTCAGTGAGTACGTAGTGATAGAAACGAAAATGAGAGTTATTTTTATGTGTCCCTGATAATGCATCTCCTAACAAGCTAGTTGTGCCATCCTGCATGGGTTTTGTGGTGTATATATGCCATGCATGGTAGGCGCATGGTGTGTTCGAAAACAAGAGTAACCAATTAAGCCGGCCGTGATATGATGGATGCTGCTGACCTTCCTGATGAGGTCCCTCACCCTGCCCGCCCTGGGCTGATGCTGAGGCTGGTTCATCACCACGCCGGCGACGCCCCGGTCAACTTCCGGTGCGACGGGTGCAGGGAGCCAGGAGAAGGCACAAGGTGCGCCTCAGCGAACCTCGTCCTCCACACGCACTGCGCGCTGGCCACACCCACGCTGCAGCACCCGCTGGTGAGGGGCACGCTCCAGCTCCGGCGGCATGTGGCCTCCGACGGAGACCTTTTTTGCCAGGCCTGCTACGGGGATGTGCTAGGGCTCCACGAAGACCAGCAAGGGTGAGTACCCGGACCTGCACCCGTGCTGCGCCAAGCTGCCGGTGTCCATCACCGTGCAGGGGGGGCCTCACCTTCGAGCTCCGCGAGGAGGTGTCTCGCCGGTGCAGCAGCTGCCGGGCGATGGAGGGGTACTGGTAGCCCATGGTGCTACCGCTCCACCAACGAGCCGCGGGTGTACCTGCACGTCAAATGCATCAAGGAGATCATGCCTGTTCTCTTTGGTGGTGGCGGCGGTGGCGGCGTTGGCGAGGTGCTTCTCGTGCTGATGCGTGTCGTCGCCGGGTTGCTCCTTGGAGACCCAACGGCACCTTTGCTAGCAGTCAATCTCATATTCCCCTCGAATTGGTGAACACATATATACGTACATATAAATATATATATAGCAGCATGCTATATATCGTTTAATAAAAAAAATCTGAAAAACGATGAATATTTTCATTAAAATGCTATATAAAAACCTTTTGGCATTATTCAATCTACTTACAGGAAGAAAAAACTAGCTGTAAACTGTGTAGCTTGGGCGCTAGCTACATACCTGCAAGCAGCTTTTTTTTTTCTCCTTCATAGATAGGTTGATTTTAGCCAATTAATAGCGTCGTAATATACGTTATCACTTCCTGAAATTTTTATAATTATTTATGTGGTGTGCATAAAGCGTAAGTCTGCATCCAGCCTTAAGGTGTGCAAATCCACCCTACATCGAATCATATGTACGTCATGTACCTGAAGCTAGGCTTGCATCAATACATGTATTGTATTATCCTAATATGTGTAGTAAATTTACTCGTACAGCGGCAGTATATTCGTTCTTCGGTGTGCTAGGTTTGTTGTCCTTAATGTTTTGCATGCTATTTATCATTAATATTTGCATTATTCTGTGTGAGTATGCGTCAGGTATTGTAGCTCTCACTACATATGTAAACATATTATTCATCAGTTCATGTACCCTTCTGTTCTGGTTGGAGTTATATAAAAAAATCAGAAAAGACGCATTCAGTTCATGCGTCGCAAAGTCTCTCTTGCTTGTCCTAAAAGTGTTTAATTTCTTCAAAGATAATGTCCACGATGGATTTTTAGCACTCAGGTGAAATTCATTCTTTTTTCCACGTCACCTATAGTCCTTAAAAGTTTAAAAAGAATGATAATTAAGTTCGATTAATACAAGATATATCGCTCGATAAACATGCAAGTCAAAATTTCACATTTATAAGTTATAAACAGCTGCTGATTGCGTTAGTCACTGCTACATTATCTATCTACTCTCTTCAAATCAAGCATGTACTCCCTCCATATTTTTATGTATGACATCGTTGACTTTTAAAATCACGTTTAACCATTCGTCTTATTCAAAATTTATATCCAAATATACAAAATTATAATACATAATTAAATTTTCTATAATAATAAATTATATTATAACGAAATAATTAATAATTATATATTTTTTTAATAAGACGAATAGTCATATTATAACAAAAAAATGGAGCGAGTAGTAGTTACCTCTTGCAGTGCTACAGCACGTGGGAGAGGAGGACTACCAGACTTCGGAGAGAGTAACTAGGCAGTGCCAAAGCCCAAGTACGGGATAATCTGCCCATTTGAAGCCCAAAATGCATGGTAGGCATATGGGCCGCATGGGCCAACATTGACGCACTACTCCCACGAGTGCAAAATAATTAATCCCAAATATTTTGGAGCGATCAATTGAATCATCCTAATTAATCCCAAACCGAGAAAACTCCAAAAAAAAAAAACTTGTACTAGGATCGAACTATCACAAGCTACTCTATAATACTAAATAATAATTATTCAAGTCACTAACAAAAATCGCTCATTGGCTCGGATGATGTGCGAGATATATCCAAATGATCAGTGATTTTTGTCACAAATATTACAGTAGCATCTACCCTTGGGACCTGATCCCCGGCACTTGTAACTCTTGACATTTTGCTTGGTGAGTTTTGAGGAAAGCCAGCAGGAGAACTTGCACATAAAGCCCACACAAAAAGGCATCTTGGTGTTAGATTGCCAGCATACTCCTGCAAGAAATTTACAAATTAATCAGTAGCATATAATTACGTCTCATCTCACTTGTCTTTAATCCATTGATCAATTGCTCACATGAAGCATTGGAACAAGTATCAGCAGACTGATAAGGCTCAAAGGTTGCATTCTTTTTATCCAGATTATTTCTCGGTTTATGCACGTTTACCGAACGGCATATTTTATTACAAAACGTTTTTATATAAAAGATGTTCATCTCACGATTCAAGTAGATTTTTAACTCTGTAATAGTTAATTCTATTATTTATACTGCGAAATAGCTATCACAAAATAAGATAATATTTTATCTAACAAAAAAATACAACGAAAGCACTTTCCGTTTGTGGGAAGAAGCTATTATGGAAATGAACTAATGATCATTCATGAACCTGGTGTATGTGAGAAAGAAAGAGATAACCTGCAGCAGTAGGATTCCCAAGTGTTAACAGAAGCACAATGATCAAACAACCAACAGCTTTTCTGCCATCCATGCCTGTGATCCCGCCGAGCCCTTGAGCAAAACAATGGATTGGCGATGTGAATGTTTTGGTCAATATAAAAACAACAACTTACTGATGATCATTACCTTAATTCAGTTAGGAAAACGAGAGTAGGTAGTAGAACCAGTCGTCACAAGCGCCTAATCTCAGCTACATGCATTCCCGTTTTGCATGCATGGGACGCATGAAAAAGTCAGTCAACACTCAATAGCATACCAGCCCATGACTTGAACAAGCCCAATAAGAGGCCAAACTAACTAATAGAAGGTCAACGAAGGGCTTATCAGAGGAAAAAAAAAAGAGGAGGATAAGAGATTAATGTAGGAGATGCTGGATACGAGGATGATGACACATGTGCTTCCTAGCTGATGCCCTTTTTCTTTTGCAAAACAAAGTATAAATCCAGACACTAATGACACATAGTCATCCCTATAAATAAGTGTACACGTATCATAAGCACTGGGCCAAAATAATGTGAGATTGATACAGTCACCGTGAACATCTGTTCATCTGTATGTTAACCGGTATACGTACATAGCCTCCCACCGGCAAAATAATTTACCGTAAATATAAGTAACCATGTTTAGATTTAGCATATGAATCTTCATAGTTCACCGTCACATATTTTGAAAGTAGATTTTTATCTTTGCGGTGATTATCATTTATACCCTTTTAAATTAAAAAAATAGAAAAAAATCATCTTTTATTGAGAAAAACACAAACTTATTTCTTAATTAATGGCCTGTTTTGCTATATATCCAACCTTCACTTGTGTGAGAAACTTTTGTTGATTCCATCCATCTAACACAGAGACATTAGCGTAACTTTGACCGAGGTAAGTACTTGGGTATCGGGATGCGTGTTAATTTTCTCCTATGGCAACATTAGAACGAATGTAGGTTCCACTTGTGTCTTAAATATACAATTGCTTGCGAAGAAAACACACCATATCATGGGCATGTGATTTTCCCGTTCTGGCATTCCTCCCCATCTCTGACTCATCCATTTCTTTTTTATACATAAGATTTCATACATGTGCACTATGATGCGGTGCATGAGCCTGCAAGCCATGATTGGGGGAGAGTCAATGGTCGTTATCTCACTACCACATGGACATTACATCAGAAAAATAGCTGCACATGACTAATGACAACAGGTTATTCCTCCCCCTTTTTTTTCTTTTTGATGGATGAAAGATTCCAAGTTTTTAATAGTTATTCAATAGGGTTTTGTCAAAAAAATAGTTATTCAATAGGATAAATGATGAGAGCAACTACTATATAATTACAAAAATCTACTCGACAAAAGTAAGATAATAAACTTCCATATAGAAACTTTTTTCATAAAAAATATATCGTATAGTAATTTAGAAAACTGCACATAAAATCTAAGAAAGAACACACATAACTAGCTCTTCTGCTTATCAGCTGCAGCCAAAATTTGGAGCTTAGAATTTTATTGTATTACTACCTCTGTTCCCATAGTAATTTTATTTTTTAGTTTTTTATATGATGCTTTGACTCTACGTCTTATTTAAAAAAAATTGTAATTAAAATTTTTATTGTTACTATATGGTAAAATATGAATAGTATTTTATGCGTGACTAATTTTTTTATGTTTTTATATAATTTTTTTAAATAAGACGAATGGTCAAACATTGGACACGTGTCCAAAAAGATAAAATTATTATGTTACTAAGGGCAGTAGCTGGTGTTATTGTTTTCCCCGGCCAAATTCCATGGGAACACAGTAGACCCGTGGTATCCAAAGCTGGTCATAACCGTCAGAAAAGATGGGTAGGGGTAGTATATGAAAAGTAACCCGGTGACCGGACTGATCCGATTGGCAAGCAGAGGCTGTGAAATTTTATCCATGGATTAGCTGCCATCGCAGCTGACAGCGACTCGTTTGGTGGAATCATCCGTGTGGCCAGCGAGCTGCCTTAATTTGACGGTGTCTCTGAAAACTACGTGCTGAATTTTTTTCAAAGCAGAGAGGAGAGAATTGTATGCTTGGCTGCTGCCAATTAGATTGGCATATTCCTGGCTCCTTTGTTCACGGGCGAAGAATATATAGCAGAGCCCATTTCTGTGATGGATTGGACTAGTACTTGTTTAACTTGTTCTCCTGGATTTAATATGATAGGGATGTGGCAGCAACTTGCTTAAATGTTCTATCCTCGTGTACTTTTTTTAAATTATAAATTGGTATGGAAGACTCACTGCAAAAGGGTTTGTTTGTTCCCAACTAACTAAATCAATCACTATGATAACTTGGATGGATGATGGTGATCAGGGTTTCTTAGTTTTGGACGTAATTTATTATGTGATGAGAATATGTGTGGTTTACAAAATTTACAGTGAATTTGAGTAAAGATCAGCACACTACATACAAGTAAATAACATGGCAATCCACTATGGTAGTGTTTTCTTGGTTGAATGTTTGTATCAGAAAATTTGCAATGTCAATGTAAACATATCAGTAGCATCTATCAAAATCAACTCTTACATTAATGAATTTGGAAGAGATGTAAAATTCAGATTAATCAAATGTTTGCTTCGTCGCCGTTAGGGAGCTTGGTGTAGTGGTGACCCACGGCCATGTCTTCCTCCGCCTGCTTCGACTCCCTGCACTCGAAGTAGTACGCCGTGACGGCGGCGACGGAGAACACCTCGACGGCGCCGAGCAGCAGCACGTACGCGACGCCGGCGGCCGCGCCCGCCGGCGCGCTCCGCGGCCACCACCTGAGCGCGAGCGTGTACACCGGAGAGACGGCGGCGGCGAGCGCGAACGTGGCGACGACGTAGACCACGGCCTGCGCGTTCTTGCCGCTCATGAGCCTCCACGCGCGGGACACCGCGCCGGCGCCGCGCTTCCCGGGCTCCGCGGCCGACACGGCGAGGGCCACCGCGCAGACGACGGTGAGGTAGACGAGGAAGAGCGCGGCGAGGAGCACGGCCATGGCGTCGAGGAAGAGGAGCAGCAGGGAGTACTCGAGGAGGGGCACCATGAGCATCGCCATGGCGACGATGGCGGCGACGCAGACCACCTCGAGGATGTACCCGAAGGCGATGGTGACGACGGGGCCCCAAAGGTTCCCCTTTGCCGCGGCGAGGAACCCCGACACGGTGGCGCGGCGCTCCCCTCCGCCATCGCCATCACCGGAGACGGAGAACGCGGCGACGGCGGCAAACACGGTGGCGATCTTGATCGCCGACCCGGCGACCACCGCGGCGGCGACGCAGGAAGCGGCGTCGACCAGCAGGCTCCGCAGGTCGTGGCGGAACCTCCGGACGAGCTTCGGGTAGGCGGCGCTGGCCGGGTCGGCGCGGCTGAGGGCGTCGGCGTCGAGGAGCACGTCGACCGCGCGCGGCTGCACGGCGAGGGAGTTGGCGAGGAGGAGCGCCCCCGCGAGCGCGGCGGTGAGCGCGAGCAGCGGCAGGAAGATCCCCCGCCCCCGCGCAGGGACGAGGACGCCGTGCTTGAGGAAAGAAAAGAACCCCGCGGGTGGCGGCCCGGCGGCCATGGCGAGGGGCGAGGAGGAGGAAGAGGAGGGGAAAGGGGAAGTGGGGTTTCGTGCGCGCGTGGTCGTGGTGACTTTTATACAAACGGGCTTTTGACTGGACGTCGTCGTCGTGGCCGGCGGCGAGCGATGGACGCGGCATGGAAAAGGTGGACGGCGTTGCGGTTGTATGGATCATGGGTTTTGCTTGGGTCATTTTTAATCCAACTTTAAATTATGAATAATCAGCCCATACTGCCTTTCTCAAGGAAGCATTTTCGACTCCGGCTGCGTTGTTTCATACTTTCATGGCTCGAAGATAGGAGATTATCCGATTTCTTTTATAATTAGAGTGAATTTTATATTGGCCCATGTTCTCTAACCATGGTTTCAGATTGGACCATCCTCAACCCGATTTTTTTTTTTACTTTGGACCTGATTTTATTAGTAAAATGTTACACTTTTTTGGACCATCTGTCAGTAATCAGGCTTATAACATGTAACAGAAAAATTAACATTAATTATATTTTGATAGTATATCTGTTTTGTGTTAGAAATATTCTAACTTTTAATTATCTCACACTGAAGCGAGGATGAAGGCCCAAATTGTGAGCCCTAGTCCAAAATGAAATAATGGTAATTATGTGTGGTGTTAAGTGAAAGTTATGCTTACCCATAGTTCGTTATGAAATTTAATAAATTAAGTTAAATCATATAAAATGACAAACCTCCATTAGAGAGAAATTTAGGGAGTGCCACAATTTCGACCATCACATTCATACCCTTGCCAATATATGTATCGGTATCTTATTCCTCTAGTTCTGGTGAGGTGGCAGTGGACCCGACTTGTTAAGATTGGATTTGGGAGGCAGGGTTATGGTAGATGGAAGAGGGAGGCTAAAAGGATTTATGGGTGGGGTTGGACCGGCTATACGTCACGTTGGGATGAAGGATACAAGGGGCTAGTTCGTAAGAGCAGGTGTGGATGTATGCACACAAAACGAGAAACATCATTAGCATATGATTAATTAAGTATTATCTATTTTAAACTTGAAAAATAGATTAATATGATTTGTTAAACAACTTTCATATAAACATTTTTAGCAAAAAAATATAGCATTTAACAGTTTGAAAAGCGTGCACACGAAAAAAGAGGTAGAGATTAGCCCCATGTTGCGAACGCGCCCAAGGTCGGTGTATCACCATCAACTCTTAGCAAGTATCATGGTTTGACTAAAATAATAATGTAAATGAAAAAAACAAAATATTAGTGCTAATTGACAAAGTTAAAGTAAATTTTGTTTTTTAAAAACGAAAATATAATTCATACTAATTGTCAAATTGGTACTTGTCAAATTGGTAAAATTAAATTGCTTATCACTAAACTAAAATTACTATATATACATGTGCAAAGTAAATATCGATAATTTTCTAAATTAAAACTCAAACTATTAGTAGGAATTTTTACCAACGAGTAGTTAACCTATTAGCTGTTAATATCCACGTAAAATAATTTATTTTTCAGAAGCCCACGACACTTCACAAACTACCTGTCATCGAGCAAGTTTTGCAGGTGTCACTTACTGAGAAAAAAAAATATTACAGGGATATTTTGCCTAGGATATATAGATGGCATCGGTTTCATGTGACACCACATAATATACATACATTGGCTCCCACTAGTACATAACAATAAGCTACGAATATGGCTGCAAGGTGATGAACAGATTAAGAACACAAGAGGACATGATGAACACAGAAACATCACCACCATCCAGTTCTTGTAGGTCGCCGTTGTTGGGAAGGGAGATGGACTTATGGATCCGGTGGCCATCCACCTCTAGGCGGTCGGATCCAGTGGCTTAGACATCTCTTCCGATGTCGGTTCCTTCCACTAAAACAAATATGACCTTCCGTGACGAATTTCTCATGACATCTAAACTATCCGTCATTAGCACATTTCATTTTATGACAATTAAAATGAGATGGGATGGCTTAGTGACGAAAAAAAGGTGTTCGTCGTTAATATCAACTAGAAATCGTTATAAAATATTTCAATGGGACATTATGATGAATTCTAATTTGTCATAAAGGGTAAAAAACAAACGTCACAGATTTATATAATGCATTTCTAGATAAATATATTAAAAGGTGAAGCAATTTAATAAAGTGAATTGATAAGGAACTAAAATTTGCCTTTAAAAATCATGGCTGAATATATTCTTGTAATATTCTATGTGGTCTAAATTATTCTCTAAAATTTTACGTGAAATTTGTAAGCTCAATAACTAATTTTAATACCACAGTGCATTTAACCTATTAAAATAAATAAAAAATAAATTAAAGTCCCTCTCTATGTCCTTATGACTTTTTTGCCCAAGTGTTACTCTCTCGCTTCCTTGGCCCGCAGCCTCTCTCTCCCTCCTTGGGCCACCCATTTGTTCCTCCCTCACTGAGAAGTTTATTTTATCTCCCTCTTCTGAATTAAAATATTTTTTCGGATACTAAATGATTTCACATGAAAAAATTATCAACAACAAAGTTGAATAACTTATCAAGATATACAACTTTTGTTTTGGTCATTTTGCTATATGACTTTATTTCAATAATTTAAATTCGAATTTCAAATTATAATAATTTCAAACAACATTTTCAAATACGAAATGGTTTCAACTGAAAATTTATCAACAACAAAGTTGTATAACTTATCAATATTATACAACTTTTGTTTCAGTCATTTTGCTATATGACATTATTTCAATAATTTGAATCTGAATTTGAAATTATGACAACTTCAAATAATATTTTCAAATACTAAATGATTTCAACTGAGAAAGTCATCTAAAAAAATGTATAACTTATCGATATATATAACTTTTATTTTCATCATTTCTTAATTTGATAAAGTCATAGTAACATTATTCATAAAATTTACATATCTCTGCTATAGTTTATAAACTATGTAAGAGATATTTACGAATAATGTTACAAATTACTTTATCGAATGAAAAAATGATCAAAATAAAAGTTATAGATATTGATGCAACTTTGTTGTTGATGACTTTTTCATTTTAAATCATTTAGTTTTAGAAAATATTGTTTGAAGTTGTCATATTTAGAAATTCAAATATTATATAGGACAATCAAACTCAGATGAAAAAATAACCAAAATAAAATTGGTAGATTTATACAATTTTGTTTTCGACGATTTTTTCACATAAGTTCATCTATTGTGATTTTTTATGTATTACTTCACAATGGTATAATAAAATAAAAAGAAAAAGGTAAAAAAAAGATGAAACGAAAGAAGGCTGTTACGAGCCAGCCCTTTTAATTTTCCCTCACCAACAAGTCCATTTGTCCTCCCTCCTTTCATTTAATTTCAAAATATTAAACTTCGAACTGAATTTTATCATACTTAATGAACTTATGTGAAAAAGTTGTTAAAAATAAAGTTGTATAACTTATTGAGATCTACCTATTTTATTTTAGTTATTTCTCCATCTGAGTTTGATTAACCTATATAAAATTTGAATTTCAAATTATGACAACTTCAAACAACATTTTTAAATACTAAATGATTTCAACTGAAAAGGTCATCAACAACAAAGTTGTATAACTCATCCATACCTACAACTTTTGATTTGGTCATTTTGCTATATGACTTTGTTTCAATCATTTGAATTTGAATTTCAAATGATGATAAATTCAAACAATATTTTTAAATACTAAATGGTTTTAACTGAAAAAGTCATCAACAATAAAGTTATATAACTTATCAAGACCCATAGCTTTTATTTTGGTTATTTTTTCATCTGACAAAGTGATAATAACATTGTTCACAAAATTTACATATCTCTCCTATAGTTCATAAACTATATAAGAGGTACGTTCATTTTGTGAATAATGTTACAAATCACTTTGTCAGATGAATAAATGACTCAAATAAAAGTTATAGGTCTTAATGAGTTATACTACTTTATTATTGATGACTTTTTCAGTTGAAGTTGTTCACTAACAAGCATTTCTATTTAAAGTTCTCAAATTTTGAATTTGAAAATTTGAATTGTTCAAATGAACTTAAATGTGAAAAAAGACCAATACAATTGTTGTAGATCTCGATGAGTTCTACAATTTTGTTATTTATGATTTTTGCATTTGAAACCCCAAATTGAGCCTACAATTAAATTTAAAGTTCTCATAAATTTAAGGTGAAATGTCCATTTTTTCCATACAATTTCGTAAAGATAGTAAACACACCAGGGACAGGTTGGTAAATTCGCGTTGGATTGATTCTAAAACCCTAGAAGCAACAGCCCCAAAATCCCCCACCCAAACGCACGCGCGGTCGCCCCTCGGAATCAAAAAAATCGCTGCCGCCCGCCCGCTCGCCCGCTGCCGGCGTCGGCGACCCCCCTGCGCCTTCCCCCGACTTCCCCCAGGCCCCAACAGCCGTCGCGTCGCTCCCCCACCCTCCGCACGGCGGCGCCCGGCCATCTCCAAGCTGTCGGCGCGCCGCGCGCCGCCGCGGCGCCGCCCGATATCCCCCAGCCGCCGATGCGCCGTCGCTCCCGCCCCCCTCCCACCCTCCGCGCTCCACTGCGTGGCCTCCTCCAGCCGTTCGGCACCGCCGCGCGGCGGGCGCTGACTGCCGTCGCTCCTCCACCCTCCGACGGCCACAGCGCCGCCGCCCGGCGCCACCACCCAGCCTCCTCCAGCCGTCTAGCGCCAGCGCTCGGCCTCCCCCAGCCGCCGTCTGTCCCCCACCCTCTGCACGCCGCAGCCTAGCCTCTTCCAGCCGCCGCCAAGTCTCCAAGTCGGCGCCTGAGAGACTAGTTTCTGGTTTCGATGATTTTACAATGTTTCTCTGGGAACCAACAATGAGTAAACAGCCCAAAGCTCGCATGACTAGTCATCAAAAGGTATGTTGTCTTGACAGCTCCAGGAAATGTCCTAGCGTTTCGACTGGTGTATGCATTCAGTTCTGACCCATTGAATACAGAGAACACATTGGGAATCCTTTGAGTTCTCACCCTGAAACACAAAACAATGAATCAGCGTCATTAAATCAATGCTTCGATTATTTTTTTTTGAACGAACAATCAATGCTTCGATTATGCCCAAACCCATCCATAGATTCCCTCATTGTTGAAATCACTAGGAGCTTTGTAAGTTGTCAAATGGCATGATGGGCGAAAACGTACCGCTTTGTATCATGTCTTTGTTTGACCAAGCCAAATTCTTTATGTATAGCTGTGCTTAGAAATGATTTTGTCATTGGCTTTGCTTTTTGCAGCTCGTAATCCGTGTCTACTTCTGTCCTGATGGGCAATGGTTGGCAAGTGCCTCCTTTGACAAATCTGTCAAGTTGTGGAATAGTATTACAGACAAATTTGTTCCAGCTTTCAGAGGGCATGTTGCAGATGTCTACCAGATCAGGTCGGTTTTTATCTTCCTATTTCCATTGGTTTGCGATATTTTTTTCCTGTGAAATTTTGGTTGAAATCTTCAAATTTGTATTCAAATATTGTTTGACCAAATTTCATCCGAAATTTCTGAAATTACTGAAATTTCAGTATTTCGGTGATCCCCGATACAAAACGTCATTCTGATACTCCGGACCCTGGTATCTAGTAAAAAATGATGTCTTTTGGGAGTTCATGGGCAGGATTGTTCCTTCTCTGCATCTGTAACTACTACTTTCCAGACAGTAAGGAAAATTGAGGGCACTTTCTATTAATTTAACAGTAAACTAATTTTCTTAATTTCAAGTATATTTGAAGAGGCAAGCATGTTTGTAAGAAATGGTTTGAATGTGTTAGTATCAATTCACCTTTTCTTTTAGATAATGTAGTATCAATTCAGTTTATGAGCATGTTCCCTGTCGTTGGAACCACTGTAAAGTTCAGATTATCTCCTTAGTTTTTAATGAAATTAAATTTCAACGCACTCATCTTCTATTATATGCATTGGTATATGACATTAATTGCTCTGATTTTCTTGATTTTTGCAGTTCCGTGGAGGAAAATCATAGGAATTTGTCATGAACATCATAGTTCTTGTCTATGGCCTCTTCTACCATTCATGCTAAGTTTTTCTTCTAACATTGTTCTGTTCTTACTACATCACCTATTGCTTATTTTTGAACATACAGTACTAGTAAGTTTTATATGCTGCTATTTTGAATAAGTTTTGTTAGTCAAGTTAGGCAAGATAGCCCTATTGCAGGTCCTGCAACTTAATTAGTTTAGAGAAGCCTGTTAATCCATTGTTCCATTCTGATATAACATCAAACCTTAACTTCAACTTAATATATAGAAAACTGAGACAACCAACTACAACATGTGTTTACTGTTTCACTATAAGTTCGTGCTCAATATGTAACAATATTTATTAGCTCACATTTCTTTCATTTTACATATATATCATGCATTGCAGGTTTGTGGGAATGCATCTTACAAGACCATGACAATATATGTCAGCATGCCTTTGGAAGGAACAAGAGTTATGGCAGCTGTGAACCTTTTTTTTTATTGTTGTTTTGATCGGTGAGTGTATTGTTACATGTGAGACTTGACTTTAATTTACGATATTCTTTGTTATATTGTATGTTAATATATATTGATGTATGCTATATATCTTGGGCCTATCTAGGCTTTTCAAATTGGTTTGGCCTACTTGCTAAATGTATATAATATAAATGGGCTGAAAATAGCATATAGGCCTTAAATGGGTTAGATGGTTATTACTGGGTACAAATCTTGGGCCTTTGGCCTTTATAGTGTTTTTAAATGGGCTTGGCCTGCTTGCCATTTGTCACAAATGAAAATGGTATAATATATATTGGGCTGAAAATTTTATGTAAATTGCCAATTGGGCTCTGCTTGATTTTAATTGGGCTTAGCCCATAAATAGACTGTTTACTACAAGGTCCTTGGCAGGCCAACTTATATGTTATGACGTTTTTTTGGGCTTGTTAATGATAAAAATGAGCGTCATAGAACAATGAGAATTCTCCACGGTGTCATACTCTTCCTCTATGGCTTCAGTGGCAGCGGTGCTTTGGGCAGGGATAATGGGGGAGAGAGAGAGAGCAACGAGATAGTGTGAGAGAGAGAGAGAGGAGCAGAGGGGCGAGAGAGGGGGGTTCGGAGAAAAATGGTTATGTTTATTTGCATCAATTGGCTTGGTGTGCTAGAGGGTTTAGAGGGGCTAATGATTGTCGGCTTTCGAGGATATATGATAGTAAAGGGATTCGTGTAGGCTACAATAGCATAAAATAAAATTTTCTATTATGTAAAGCAGGAACCATATAAGTAAAGGATCATGGTTCGTTACCACAAGATGCTATGTGCAACGGAAGAAGATGCTGGAAAGTCAAAGTAATGTCGGCAATCTGACGCGCCTTGATGTAGAGAAAGTAGTCGATAGTTGTAGTCCGACCTCCTTTACAAGCTTACACCTCATGGTGCAACTACACTGATCAGCACCACAATTTTGCAGTGCCTCTACTAGTACCCACACGTCCAGGGAGGCAGGGAAGGAACATTGTGTGTGGATATCCTAGCATCGAGCACTACAAGAAATCTTATTATAGGTCATGTTTCATTTACGTCATAGAAATTGAAAATTACATCACATTTCAAATTTTGTGACGATTCTATGACGAAAATCTATTCGTCACCTATCATGCATCTCTATTCATGTTCTATGACGAAAATGTATTTTTTTCATCATTGATCTAATGACGATTCTTCTTTCGTCATTGAGTTATGACGCTTATTTTCGTCATTGTTAAGCCTATGAAACGTCATAAAATATAGTATGGCTCATCAAGAGCTATGTAGTGAACTGCTGCTTGTTTATGGGCTAAGCCCAACTACATTTAGAATTGGCCCATGATTTTGAAAAAGTATTTTTAACCCAATTGCAATACATTCATTTAGGCCCAATACATTTAAGGCCATTTAGGACCAAAAATTGAACCCACTAACCAGCCATGTACATAACCCGTCTATGTGGATATAGAGCCTATTTAAATTCAAAACTAAAAGAATATCCAATACAGTGGATGGACTATAGCCCAAGTATTAATCAAATTCAGCCCATCCAAATTATAGTCACAGATTCTCTGACAAAAAAATCGCATGTTTACTGATCAAAACAGATTCAATTACATCCAAGTCACTAACGAAAACAACAAAAATATGTTCAGTTGCATCACATATTCACTTATCAATTCAATACAGTAGCACTTCTCACTGATCAAAACTACCAACTAAATCCAGCTACAGGCCACAACCAGTTCATCTATTATGGAAATATTATTTCTATGGTCTAGAATTAATCATGATTCTTCTAGTAGCCAGCAGAACACCATGAATTCTAGGACTGAAACTGCAACATGATAAAAACAACATTAGCTTTTCCATATAAAGAGAATAAGTATATTTTCAACAGTGTAAATGCTTGCCAGCAATCCTAAGATAACAAATCAAGTGATCCAGTTGAAATTATATGATGCAAATAAATTATCCAACAATTATTTGGTTTAAATTTAAGGGCACAAACTTGGAAAGTAGCAACTACTACACAATATTTAACTTAAACTTCAATATTGGCCACTTACTGAATGTTAATTTGGCCCATCCTGCACTCAAGAGTCAAGACTATCCAATGGGAATTATGGACAGTTAGCTAAGGCACACATCAATGATTAGAGAAAATCAATCTAGTGCAACTATACAAGGTGTATTATTCACTGAGCTTATTAACTTCTATTTGCCTGCAAATAGCATATATCTATGATATCACCTCTAGTGAGATTCACCTTCCTCATAGAGGCTTTTCAGCATCAAGAATCCATGGCTCCAAGTATGTACAACACAACTTGATTGTTTCTCATCATAGTTTGCACCCGGTTTTTTTTCATATTCAGTAGATGACTCTTTACAAGCATAGAAGAAGTTAACAGTAAGATTTGATAAATGTAGTTCTAAGCACTAACATGCATAAAGAGATTAGCAGAACTAGCCAAAAAGAAACACAACATACAAATGAAGAGATAGCGTATACTGTGCTAGTGATTATTGATAGTGCCCAGATTTCATTTTCTCTTTGTGCTCCCTAGATAAGTTCAGTGAGGAGGCAGTGATTTGATGCTTTTGTAATGATGATGCATGATAACATTGATCATCTCCTCAGGAGAAGTTTCTTAATCTCGCCCAATCTGGCCACTGTTGCCATAAGACTGTGCTAAGTGTGCATCTGTCCTGTTATATAATTATATATATACATATATGTATTTGTGTGTTTTCTCCATAGGCATGTTGACCCTCTACTTGGCAATGCCATCAGCATAGCAAGTACATATACAGGTAAGAAAAGTCTGAACTCCTGAGTAATCCCTTTTATTAGCAAAGCCCTGAATATTATGTGATTTTTTTGACCAGGGAGTATTATGTGATTAGATTTGTGAACTACTGGAACAATTTAGTGGATTAGATTTCTTTTCAGTTGTCATGTTTCATTTGCATGCTTGTACAATGTTGACAAATTTATTTTGCTCCATTTTTTTCATAGCTATAATGAATGTCTCATTAATTAATATTAGAAGGTACTATAGCACTTTCTCATTTGGAAGGTTGGCCAAGCAAAAGACAGTTAATTTCTGGGGTCTAACAAGAAAACATGAAGATGGCACACCCACATGCAGCTACATTACCCGTCAAAATTGCATATGCTTCTGTAGAAAGTGTAAGTTCCAACCTATCAGCCTATTCTGTATTTAAGTTGAGTTTGAAGTTTCCAAACACAGCTGTTGAATTTTCATTAGCCACTTAGAGAACACAATGGATAATGGTGTGTTGCAAGGCTGACACCATGTAATTCATACTGTAAGGAAAATGACCACCTGAATACACTTGAACACTATTTCACCAACCTTCTTCCAAAGCTATGCTTCATTTGTCTATAATGTTTAATTTGAAATGCTTTTCTTGGAATCACTACACCATGCATGGCTCCAACTCTACTGAATTTAATATAATATTTTTTTCATAAATTTTTGTTTACATGCATATGCACATGATAGTTGTCTTTCTTCACACTGTATTTTCTGTTATATTAACTGGATGCTTTTTAATCCTCGATAAGGGTGTGCACATCTATTCAAGTATTTGTCAATGATTCCTTACAAGTATTTTAGTTGCTATAAAGCTATTGTACACTACATAACCATGGACATGTTTGCAGGAACTACCAACAACTTGACAAACAAATGATTTTTCGGCGGCTAGCGATGGCAGATGGGAGCTACACCCTGGATCCCTGATGAATTAGATGTTAGAGTAGTTATAGAACCTGATTTTAGATATTCCTTGTAGCAGAAAATTGATCTTGAGAACTTGTTTGGCTATCACATTAACAGTGAACATGCTTTACCATGTGTAAGAACCAGTGACTCGTATTTCTAGAGGATTATTATCATGTTGAATTGAATGAATGTATGGAATACGTAAGAATTGCGGACGGACGTGCTACTGTGTATATCCTTTGTTAATGTTAGAAATACACAAATGGTTTAGTTCCAGGTTAAAAATCAAATATTAAATATAAATGGTTGATCATTGTATCTTTGTCTGTCAAGATAGCTATGTCTGTCGGGGTAGCTAAAATATTCAGGTCAGACTGTCTGCTGGAAAAGATAGTGTGTCGCCAGTCCTTTTCCAGGATTTTGCAGTGATACAACTTATGTTGGGAAAGGCCTTTGCTGACAGATAATATGATGTGAAAGGTGACTTTTGGCTACAGATCTTTTGTGAAAACTTTTAGAGTATGGTATAATATTCGGATTAGTTTTGTAATAGGATTTTTCCGGTCGTTTTCTACTCGCAGTAGGCTTACTTATTTTTCTTATATATACTCTTGTAGTTTGTACGGAAAGATACAAGTACTTATTTTTATTCCCTTGCGTTGTATTCATCTTGCCCCATCACCGTGCAGAATGCCAGGACCTCACCTTCGAGCTCCGGGCGGTGGTGTCTCACCGATGCAGCAGCTGCCGGGAGATGGAGTGGTACTACCGCCCATGGTGCTACCGCTCCACCAACAAGCCGCGGGCGTACCTCCACACGTCAAATGCATCAAGGAGATCATGCATGCTCCGATCCCTTTGGTGGTGGTGGCGGCGGCGGCAGCATGTGACGATAACAACAACAGTGTAATCTCCGGGATACGAGAGCGCGTTGGTCGGAGCAATAGGCCGGCCGGCGAGGTGCATATGCGAGGTGCTTCTGATGTTGATGCGTGTCGTCGTCGGGTTGCTCCTTGGAGACCCAACGACGCCTTTGCTAGCACTCAATCTCATATTCCACTGGCCTTCTCTATATATATATATATATATTTTTTTCATCTTTAAGAAGATAGGAAGATGTACCATTGTTTTCTATGTAAAATTTGGTATCTCATGGTACTCCTCAAATATGGTAAAATTGCTCATATATATAAGTTTTTTTATTATTCTTGATAAGTATCTTGAGTGACTAAAAAGTTTAGTACAAAACTCTGGCCTCAAGGTACATTATATTTGAAGATACTAAAATTTTACTGTGAAAAATGTGTTATCTTAAGTTACTTTTTTAAGTATGGTAAAAAAACTCTCTATATATTAGGGCTGCATGCTATATATCATTTAATAAAAAATCTCTAAAAAATGCTAAATATTTTCATAGAGACACTATTTTGCATTATTCAGGGGGGGTGTTTAGATGACAATTTTTTGGGAAGAAGTCACATCAAACATTTGACCAGACATCGAAAGGAGTTTTTGGACACGAATGAAAAAACGAATTTCACAACTCGGCTGAAAACCGTAAGACGAATTTTTTGAGCCTAATTAAGCCATCATTAGCACATGTTGGTTACTGTAGCACTTATGTCTAATCATGGACTAATTAGGCTCAAAAGATTTATCTCAAGATTTCTTCCATAACTGTGCAATTAGTTTTTCGATTCATCTATGTTTAATGATCCATTTAAATGTTCCAAAAATTCGATGTGATATTTTTAGAAAAACTTTTTGGGAACTAATCAAGACCTCAATCTACCTACATGAAGAAAAAACTAGTTGTAAACTGTGTAGTTATTTTTTTTCTCCGTCATAGCTAGGTTGATTGTAGCCAATTAAATATATGTTATCATTCCTGAAATTTTTATAGGTATTTATATGGTGTGCATAAAAGGTGTGCAAATCCACCCCCAACGAATCATATGTACGTGATGTATTGTATTATCCTAATACGTAGTTTACTCCTACAACGGCACTGCATTTGTTCTTTGGTGTGCTAGGTTTGTTGTCCTTAATGCTAATTTAATTTGCACACAACAATTTTACCATCGGTATAAGAGGTATAAAAATTTAGTATAAAATTTAGCATCCCTTGATAATTACCAAAATTTACAGACAAAAAAGTGATACCGCTGGATACCTTTTTAAGTACTCTAAAATTGCTCGTATTATTAATATTTGCATGATCGGTGTGGTAGCTCCCACTACATATGTAAACATATTGTTTATCGTCACATGTACCCTTTAGTTATGTAAAAAAAATAGAAAAGAGGCAGTCAGTTGCGTCGCAAAGTCTCTCTTGCTTGTCCTAAAAGTGTTTCATTTCTTAGATTGGATAATGTCTAGGATGAAATTTTAGCAATAGTTGGACATCCCTTTGTTTTTTTTTTTGCATGTCATCTGTATAAGATATATCATTTCACAGATGTGCAAGTTCAAGTTCCACTTTTATAAGTTGTAAAAAAAATTATTAAACTGCGAGCTGATATTATCTGCTGTATCTGTTGAAATTTCACTAATAATTTATGCACAGAATATTCTTCCAATCATTAGGCCTCAGACATGATTAATGCATGGATCAGTACAAATCCTCGAGCTGGACAATGTTCATTCCCGTTGCAAACAACAGTGTCCAACTCCACAACTTCCTTTAATAGGTTAATAGAGGGTACATGCATTAACTAGAATTAGAAAAGGAACAATATTACATGAGAATAAATCTAACTGTAGCTTTTAGAGTTATAGCTGTAGTTGTAATGGCCCCCCAAATGGCAAGTTGATATATATATATATACACTGTACATCGATTTGAACATTACGTAATAAACAACGCTGACACACCACAACCAAGCTAGAGCCCACACTACCCAGCAATAGAGAAACCATCCGATCTTTGCAGTTAAATTTTAACTTATTGAAGCACGAATACAAGCCAGTGAATACGAGTTAATTTTTAACTCAAAAACACGTTGCACACATATTGATTATTTTTTAACTGACACGTCCACTACCAAGCATGCAAATCACGTTGTTATACTATACAGTTCAAGTTTAACTTATCGAACAATACAACACATGCTATGCATATGAGTTAATTTTTAACTAACACACTGGTAGTGGGGTTGAATGTGTGATGAAAGATAATTTTTAACTCCTCAACCAGTAAACACACACATTTCTTTTATGTTGTCACCAGTTAAATTTTAACTCCACAGTGTATCGTCGTAAACACCCCACGCATATATAAGTTATTTTTTTTAACTCAATACTCACATCTGTCAATTATTTTTTAACTCCACTAGCTCGTCTGTTGGGGGTGGGCTAACGTGGAGGTTGATTGGTTGATCGCTGTGTGATGCGCTACGCGTTCTGTGGTACGCTGTGTAGCGCCACCATTGATCGTTACGTAATAAACAACGCGTGATACAACATCCATATCACCGACCCCACACACTTTCCATCGTCCCCATCACCTCCACACCTCTTGTTAAATTTTAACTTTTTCAACATCACACCGCATATATCGATTTCGATTTAAAATTTTACTGAAACACACCGCATATATCAAATTGAGTTAAATTTTAACTTTTTGAACAACACATCACATATATATTGATGTAGAGGTCATCAGTTAATTTTTAACTCATCAACCAGGTGTTTACTATGATACGCTGTGGAGTTAAAATTTAAGCGGTGACAATGTGAAAGAAATGTGTACGTTTACTAGTTGAGGAGTTAAAAATTAACTGATGACCTTTACAGCGATATATGTGCGGTGTGTTGTTCAAACGGTTAAAATTTAACTTAATTAGCTTTGTTGGGGGTGGTGGGAGGAGATGGACTGACGTGGAGGTTGGTTGGTTGATGGCTGTGTGACGCGCTAAATTGTTTCGTAGCGTGTATGTAGTCAGTTATGAGGAAGTATGGAAACGAATTATGGTGCGAATCTAAATCAATAGTGCTATTTTAGGATCTCTTAATTACTTACCCAAGCTCGGCAGAACTTTAGGTTAGCTAGACTAGACTGGCCGGGCGTTAGGCCGTGTAGCATCTCCAGATCACGCTAAAAGCCACCAGCTGAAGGGAAATCTAGAAGCTTCCGACGGTTGTATCATCGACCCTAGGATAGTTGGATGTGCCACGTGTTGAAATCTGACACTATCTCTGATCTTTTCCACGGGGTACATTTTACTTGCTGTATAATTTAATCGGTACCACTGATCTATTTTTATCGGACGACTATGATTAAATTATACTATCAACAATATTAGGTATAGTAGAAATTTAAAGAGATAATATCATCCTTTTATCGTGATTTTTGTTGTTAAAAAAATTACAAAATATGACTAATCAATTTAATTAACAAAGTACAAAAATATCATTTTAATCGATGACTGAAGTTAGTTTTACTATTAATATGTATAATACTACAAGTAAAATATAATGAAGATCCCTGTATGTACATCCTTGAATGTTTGACGTCATTGACTATTTTGTACACGTTTGACTATTCATTTTATTCAAAAAATCTTCATACTTACTAATTATTTTTATACCATTTTATTTATTGCTAAGTACACTTTATGCATATATATAGTTTTACCTATTTTAAAAAAATAAATAATATGAATAGTCAACCATGTATAAACATATTCGGCACTGAAGAATTCTCCGTCTTCATTCTGCGCGAAGAATTTGTTCCCGGCGCGGGCGGGCGCGCGTCTTCTTCCTCGCCGGCCGTCACTCTGCTAGGTATGGAGTTCAGCTGGTGGGAATTCCTCAAGAAGAAGGTGCGCAACGATTTGTGATGTCATTCTGCCATGTTGGAAATCCATGTTGTACTACTAGTTGCCATGCGTGCGTGCCTGTGAGAGCTGACATGCATGAGATCTCGATCTCTCGATCCATCGTTTACTGATTTGTCAGATCCGCGGCAGCGCGGGTGACGTTGCCGGAGCAGCCGCGGGCAGCGCTGCCGCTTCCGGAGGGGACGGCTCAGCTCTTCCACGAGCTGATCAGGCCGTCGTCGACATCCCTGACGAAGCTGAGCAGCCAACGCGAACGACGACGACGACGACGAGCCGCGCGTCGTCCTCCAACGCGGGTCGTCCATCAGTTCCGGTCGTCGCCGTGAACGAGAACGACTGGAGGTCGTGGACGTTCCGGTTCCGAAATGTGCAGCTCCATCGCCTCAGCAACGCCGGCGCTTCCGTGCAGGACTGGCTGTCCCAGCTAATCACAAGAACTCAGGTATATTAATTAGATTATTACTACCAGCTAATCTGTATCTGTCTAATACTCTATTGAGCTAACGGTTGTTGTAACTACGAACACAGCTCATCACCTGCGGTCGTGCCACCGGAGCATCGCCGCCGTCGGCTGGCGCCAGCTACAGCCAGCGGCGGCAGCAGCAGCCCAATCGGTTCGGTGATTTCATGAAGAAGACGGTTCCCCTGGAGGCGCTGCTGTGCATGACCATGTACACCTACGACCCGTCGTTCGCCGGCGACAGGTGCTTCACCGTCGCCATCTTGTCATGCTCCTCTGCGCTGGTGATCGACGCGATGTCCGTCGTGATGTTCAACGACTGCACCAACTCCGCCGCCGTCTGCTGGCACCGACGCTTGCACTGCTGCTTGGTCGGCGGATCCACCGTCTCCATGGCGATGGTGCCCTACCTGGTCCTCGTCTCCTTTGGCAGACTCCGCGCCTACGTCATCGTCGTTGCTCCGCTCCCCGCCGCTGCCGCCTTGATCCACCACAAGTGGTGCGGTCCGCCTGCGTTTAGCTTAGACACCGACGGCGATGAGGAGGACGACGGCCTCGACCATGTCTTGGAGATTAGCTGGGCGGTGAACAACATAGCCACCGGCGGCGGGCTCATCGGCACCATCTTCGGCCACAGCACTACGACGAGCTCGCCGGGATCGTACACCTCACCGATCGGGTGGCTGCTCTTCCTCACCATCTTCCTCGCGCTGTATCTCGTGCTCGTCGCGACGGTTGAGCCACCATTGCTGACCCGCCACGCGGGGGAGCTCGGCATCCTCCTGCTAGCTCTGCTCATGGCCTGCGGCCTAGTGGCTGCCGTGGAGGCCGTTGGCTTGATAATCACCTGCGCCGTGGCCGCCGCCGAAGTCGTCGAGACCGCCCTGATCCACGCCGCCGTGGGCCGCGAGAAGCAGGAGGCCGACGGCCAAAAGCTGACGTCTGGCGTCCTCGCCACGGTGACGTTCGGCATGCTGATGAAGCTCCACTCGCAGTCGAAGGTCGCGGCCTCCGCGGTGGCGAGCGGCCATCGCCAAGCCGTGCGCATGGTGATCTACTTGTCCGCCTTCATGTGGAGCGCCAACCGGATGTTCTTCACCGGCGCGGCGTCCTTGTCGGGCGCCGGCGCCGGTGACAGCAGAGCCGGAGGAGGCAGAGCGTGGGCATGGTTGCGGCTGGCCGTTCAGTGGCTCAGGAATGCAACCGTTGTGCTCGCCATGCTTGATTTCGTGTGCACATTTGGCGCAGCTGCATTCTTCATGCCGTCCGGGCTCAAGCAGTGATCTGGTGTACCACACGTACGTATCTAGCCTCGAGTGATTCTGCGGTTATGACATTTTGGAGCTTAATAATTTTTTTGCTAGTTCTCTCTCCATCAACATGCTGTATGAGGTGACATTTCTCACGTGACGTGTGAATTTAGTTCGTAACAGTGTAATTTTATCTTCATCACCTGTATCACATGTATCTCACCGGTGAATTTTGTAAGATAATCTCAATGTAATGGAACATTCATATATACACAGAGGAGCTAGCATATATATTCGTGATCGAAGGAGAGTCGTTTTCCATGTATTAGCAAGGTTCTTGGATTCGAACCGAAAGGATCGAATTTTGGCGAATTTCATCCGTTTCGGTAAGGTCCCAAAAGCAACATATCACACCCATTTTGTCTGAATTTGATTCAATTTTGGTTATGTTTGGTTCATACATTTAATCAGTATTCGACCGGACTTTTCGAGATCCATCCAATTTGGTGATCACCGGGATTTTCTTGTAATTGGATCCGAGAACCTTAGTGTACTCGTTTAACGAGCTTACAGCTGCATATGCATACACCAATGTAACAATCCATACGTGTGCTGGTGTACATACTCAATTAACATACATCTACGAGTCATTAATTTTTTTTCAAGGAATAATTCTCTGATGTTTGCTTTTTAATTCATTATTTCAAATGTTTCAACAGCTAGCAACACCAACCACTACAAGTGGAAAAACGAGTATTCCGATGAATGTTCTCTCAACTCGCTAGTCCGGCCAATTTTATCAATATATATCAATATTAACTATGTATATCAATCCCAGCTGTAGCCAGTTTGATACAGCGTCTGGATTAGGCTTAAGTACTGCACTATAGTATTATTAAGCTTCATTATTTCGTACTAAGTCTCAGAGGCTTTACGGACAATATATTCTACTCGTCTTAGCTGGCTAGCTAGTTGCGAGTTGCCGTCGGCACAACTTGGAAAAAACCGTGATTAATTAGTCGTGTATTTTTTCTTGCATATTGTGAGGAAACGCCCCAAATTGAATCAGCGATTAATGGATTGGTAGAACTTGCATGCACCATATGTGTGCTCGCCTAATATTTATATGATAAAAGTTCGATGGTTTTGAGTTTAAAATCAGTTCAATAATTGACATAATCTGACCCTAGCAGTCGTTAGAACAGAATCGGTTATCTCTAACGAGCTTAAAATATCATCTCTATCGGACACTCTCGTCACTAAACAAAGATCAGTGATGTAAGAAAATATCTCAATCGGGTATCCGACAATCACGGATGACACTCATCTCAATCGGCCATAGATTATAGCCCGTCACAGATGACTCTCATCTCTGACGACTTAGATTATGTCTCGTCACAGATGAGTATAATCTAATAAAATAAATTTTGTCATATGTGTGCCTCTTTGGTCATCAAAGTCATTCGTGACGGGCCATAATCTAGGCCCATCCTTGATGACTTTCATCTCTGACGGGCCTAGATTATGGCCCATCACAGATGAGTATAATCAAAAAAATAAATTTTGTCATATGTGTGCCTCTTTGGTCATTTCTGACGGGCATTTGGTTGGTATTTACCCAACCCTCACTCGTGTTCCTTTTTAGTAGGCTACTCATTCAGAAATTTCTCTAGGCCAAGCACGCTTAAAACCTCATAGTTCCTTTAAAGATTGCTTTCAAGAAAGAAATTATAATTTGTTAGTATAAGTATTCTATTAATCCTATTAACCCCTGAGCGAGGATGTCACAGTCTAACATCCCCAATTCATATACATTCATTCACAAACACAACAATCAATATATTTAACACAACCACATTCATACAAATTTTGCTTTGGTATTTTTTGCTATATAACATTTTTTGACTAATTTGAATTTGAATTTAAAAATATGACAAATTCAAATAATATATTCAAATACAAAATGATTTCAACTAAAAAAGACATCAACAACGAAGTTGTATGACTCATCACTATCTATTACTTTTATTTTGTTCATTTTTCTATACAACATTTTTTTTGAACAGTTCGAATTTGAATTCTAAAATATCACAACTTGAAACAACATTTTGAAATGCTAATTGATTTTAACTGAAAAAGTCATCAACACAAAGACATATAACTCATCAAGATCTATAATTTTTACTTTGGTATTTTTGCTATATAACATTTTTTGAATAATTTGAATTTGAATTTAAAAATATGACAAATTTAAACAATATTTTTTAAATACTAAATGATTTCAACTGAAAAATTCATCAACAACAAAGTTGTATAACTCATCAATATATATAACTTTTATTGTGTTTATTTTTTATACACCATGTTTTTGAATAATTTGAATTTGAATTTGAAAATATGACAACTTCAAACAACATTTTGAAATACTAAATAATTTCAATTGAAAAAGTGATCAACAACAAAGATGTACAAATCATCAGGATCTATAACTTCTATGTTGGTCATTTCTTCATCTAACAAAGTGATCGTAATATTATTCACAAAATTTACATATCTCTCATCTGGTCTATATACTATAACTCAGATATGTCAATTTTGTGAACAATATTACTAACACTTTGTTGGATGAAAAAATGACCAAAATAAAAGTTATAGATTTCGAAGAGTTATACACTTTTGTTGTTGATAACTTTTTTAAGTTGAAATCATTTAGTATTTAAAAATGTTATTTGAAGTTGTCATATTTACAAATTCAAATTAAAATTATTTTATACAAAGTTATATAGAAAATGACCAAAATAAAATTTATACATCTTGATGAGTTATAAAACTTTGTTATTGATGACTTTTTTAGTTGAAATCATTTAGTATTTGAAAATGTTGTTTTGAAGTTGTCATATTTTCAGATTCAAATTCAAATTGTTCAAAAAATTGTTATATAGAAAATGACCAAAATAAAAGTTATAGATCTTGATGAGTTATAAAACTTTGTTGTTGATTACTTTTTTCAGTTGAAATCATTTAGCATTTGAAAATGTTGTCTTGAAGTTGTCATATTTTCAAATTTAAATTGTTCAAAATAACATTATATAGAAAAATGACAAAAATAAAAGTTGTAAATCTTCGTAAGTTATATAACTTTGTTGTTGATAATTTTTCTATTTGAAATCATTTGGTATTTAAAAATATGATTTGAAGTTGTTATATTTAAGAATAGTCATCTGTGACGGGCCATAATTTAGGCCCGTCAGATATGAGGGTCATCAGTGACGGGCAATAATTATGATCCGTCAGAGATGAGAGTCATCCGTGGCGAGCCATAATCTAGGCCCGATTAAGATGAGTGTCGTCTCTGACGGGCTTGATAGCTTGGCCCAATTGAGATGGTTGAGACAATCTCAATCGGGCATACATTTGTGCGTGTCACGGTCCTCACGGATGAGTATCATCTCTAATGGGCTCTAAGCATATGCACATAGATTTGGCTGTGCCGCTACATCTACCACGGGTTTATTTTGTAGGCCCGATTGAGATGATTTCGTTCTGACGGTCCAATAGCCCAGGCATGCGATGGATCGGGCGGCGACACACCGGATCGGGCGACGGTGTGGTGTCGGTGGCCACAGATGGGGGCGTCGGTGGCGGATCAGCCGACGGGGCGGGGGTGGTGGCAACCGACGGGCGCGGCGGTGGTAGCAAATGACGAGGGCAGCGACAGCAACCAACGGGGCTGCGGCGGATCTTCAACGGGGTGGCGCTATAGATCTTCGATGGCGCAGCCGTGGTGGCAACCGATGGGGGCGGCGCCAGCCGATCTGGCAAGTGCGGAGTTGGAGGCACGGGCTCATGGGGCCGGGAGGGCTGTGTTCTGCATGAGCACGTGCAGCGCAGGGCCGCGTGAGAATGGGCAGGTGCAGCATTGTTGCATCCACTCAGCTTGGCCACCGAGCGAAGCTCCCCTCTCACGTTTCTTCTCAGTCAGGCCTGAAGGCCGAATTTGCATGCACTCAACCAGGCTCTGGAGCTAGTGCAGGCAGCCAAACACACTATTAATTTCCGTATCCCCATTGATTAATTTTGCTCATTTAAAATTCACAATGTTCTTTAGCTTCAAAATCACATCATTGATTTTTTTTGTATCTTTTGGTTCTTTGCATTTTATATCTATTATAAAATATTTTGTTAGCACTTTTTGTTAATATAGTCACATGGGTACGAAAAATCTATTCATTTTTCTCGGACTCCTTCCCTATTTATGTTGATGATGATTGGAACACCCCATCCATCTTGTTCGTGGAATGCGCTCGATGTCTCATCCGATGCAATTTCACCATAGGAGAGACCTTGAAGGGCGTGAATCCTATGACATAAACGCCCTAGTAACATGGCTCTTAATTTATGGGCGTATGGATGATGAGGCCCATGTGTCAGTAACCACATGTTACTTTATTTAGTTAAAAGATCTCAATACGACGTATACATAGATATCATGGCAAAATATAAAAAGATTGGATCGGTAAAAGAATTATCTGATGTTACGTACCAGAGGAGGTCCGTCTGGCGCGTTAACTCCGTGTTTCATTTAACAGTTATATTAAATGCTATTTATAACCAAAGATCTAATTAACCCCACATCCAAAATTGGAAAATTCCAATGTATGAGTATTTAGGTACTTTCTTTACTAAACATCGGGTTCATCGCTGTGTTGTGAATCCGCCTCCTTGCACCGCAGCCGGTACTCATGGTAGAACACGGTGACCGCGCACGCGGACACCACCTGCGCCGCGCCGGAGCAGAGCACGTAGACCAGCCCGAGAAGGGCATGCCACGCCCACGGCACGCTCGACGGCGCGCTTGCGGCGGCGACCACGAAGAACGGCGACGCAGCGCCGGCCACGGCCGGCATCGCCAGCACGAACAGCACCGCCTCCGCCGGCTCCACCGCCGTGAGCCGCCACGCGCGGCGGAGCGCTGCTGCCACGCCGCAGCCGGGCTCCTCCGCTGCCACGACGACGCCCACGGCGCAGACGAAGTCGACGCAGCGGTGCGCGGCGTAGGCGGCGAGGCCGAGGAGCATGTCGACCAGCACCAGCGCCGGCAAGAGCTCCTCGAGGAACACCGTTGCCAGGGCCAACGCCGCGATGGCGCCCACGAACGCGCTCGCCGCGAAGTTCGCCACCGCGGCGGCCATGAGAGGGCTCCTGGCTCTGCTCAACCGCTCGCCGAAGGTGTTGGGCGCCTTGCCTGAGAAAGCCCCGACGGCGGCGAACACCGCGACGACCCACGAGACGCTACCGACCACGGCGGTAACGGCGGCGTAGGTGGCGGTGGCGGGGATCAGCTCCAGAACACTTCTCGCCATGTCCTCGACGAGTTCCCCGTGGTCGGACGAGCTCGCCGGGACGGCATCCCAGAGGGCATTGAAGTCGTGACCGGTCCTGGTAGCGATGGGCAGCACGATCTTTGAGTACGCGAGGAGGGAGACGGTGGCGTTGGCGACGGCGAGCGCGAAGACGGCGGAGAAGAGGCCCGGGTTGAGCAACGGCTGGCGGCGACCTTCGCGGAGGATCCTGCTGGCTAACGCCGGCAGCAGACTCTTGGAAGTGATGGCCATGGCTGGATATGCAGTGTGCGTGCATACCTCCGGCCGGCGTAAATGCAATGACATGAGATATGTTTATAGTCAAAAGTCAAAGCAAACAAACAAAGAGGTGATTGTTTGATTTTTTTCATAGAAAAAATCAAACCAAATATTTGTAAAAAAATAGTTTTAATAAAATTTTTATATATGTATTTTTAACTATTTAAAAGCTATGATTGAAAAAGAAACTTCGATGAAATAACCTAAATCAACATCAAATTTAAGATCAAAAATTTAAATTGTGGCCTGTGGCCGCAAAAAGATGTGGGTGCAACATGAGAGTGAGATCCTGTATACCACTCTTAATTTTAATACACCACATAGTTGATTTTCTGGCGTAAACTTGTCTATTTTTTAAATAGGCTAAAATGGGAGTTATAATTAAAATATATTTAATAACAGATCTAATCATAAATAAATAATAATTATGAAGGTTTTTAAATAGAACGAATAATCGAGCATGTGCCAAAAAATTAATAACGTTGTTCATCGAAATACAGAGAAAATATCGTGAAAATTTGCATGCATGTCGCCGTCTTAGCATTTCAGTCTCTGAATGAACGGTGGAGGTCATATAATTGGTTTCAACTCTCAAACTTGTCTGTTTTTTGTCTGTTTGCTTGAATTCAGCGGAGAAACCGAGAAAGCAAAGTATGTACGATCCATGTGTTCGATTTTTTTTACGATGAAATTAATGGTACCTCCTCAGACAAACTAAAATCACTCGACGGTCGACAAATGTAAGATTCGAAGATTAGCTATCTGATTCATCATGGGTAACTGGCAAGTGAAACAAACACATGAACTGGAGTGCACCAAGAAGCAGGGCCAGGGGCGGATCTAGGTTTCGGCCAGCACACTGCATATTGGGCGAGTAAATTACATGAGACTCATTCGTGCTTATGTTTATAACTTAAATTTATTATTTAAACTTAAATTTAGAATTAGTTTTAGGCTATTTATCATAGTTTATATTTCGGTTTTATCTTTAAATTGCTAAAACACATATATAAAAGTTTTATCTATAAATTATTTTTTTTCGTAAATAAGTTGTTTGGCTTTTTCGATGAAAGCCTGATAAAAAAACATGCCTCTACATGGGCTTTCATGTCTAAGCCCTGGGGCAGGGTCCGGGTTCATCACTGTTTGGAAGTGAAATACGAGCTTGGGATGGAATCATGGTGCTAGCTAGGATCCTTAAAGCAAATCATCACTTGATGATAACTACGGAAACCATGATCAGTAACAAATTTATCAGAATTTCGATTTAGATGTCCACATAGTCGTAAGTACAATTTGTTTCTTACATGCAAGAATCCATCTGTAACAAATCAAAGGAACAGAGGCCGTCCTTCATTACCCTGTATTTCTTCCGAAAAACAACATGTTGTTAAAGCTTATCCACATCATATTTAGATTTTAGCGTCATTATGTTCTTCGAGGCTCTAATTAACAAGCCGTCTTGTCAGGGCACTTACGAGTCCTCGGCTACTCATATCATAATTGAAATTTTGGCTGAAAACAAGTCATACATTAGCATTTGTTACATTCAAAATTTTACTGTAAAATGCAAAATATGTCTCGTACTAAAAGGACATTTATGAATAAAACAACTCAAAACAAAATAAATAATATTTATATAGTTTTTTAATAAAATGCATGGTTAAATATTATCTTTATATTCGAAAGAACTTTTACAGGGAAGAAGCGTCATATATTTAACAACGGAGATAATGGAATTATGTTTATTTTCTCTCAAGAATGTTCAGAAACCACACCAGAATCGCCAGCTCACTGCCTCACTTTATGCACCACCAAGTTAACCAGATTTGCTTGCTGTAGGTTAGGTACTACTATAATTTTCTAGCCACCAATAAGATCAGTCCTAATTTATTTGGTGAAATTCTGTTTAATTAAGCCAAGACAAAAACTAGGTACCAATCCAAGGGAGGGCAAGCTGTACTTGTACTAGCTTTCTGTTGTCTTCTTGCATTTGGTGATTTTGAGATTGGGTAAATAACAGAAGACCTCCTGTGAATCACCATATTGGGATAAGGATCCATGCAAGTAGTACTTTCTCCGTTTTTCAGAGGTGCATAGTGCTATGCTTGTGTATTGGTTGTAGCTAACTCTTGTTTATCAGATCAATGGCTGTGACAAATAACCACAATGTCTAATCCAATAATTTGCAGCTAAATTAAGCACTGTTATCGTAGTAAACGTCCACACGTTCCATAAAAAATGGTTAAAAGAATGCCTATAGCACACTAAACGAACTTCTAGAAATAAATCTGTATAAGCACTATCTCTAAGAGACAGGGCATATGGACTAGTAGTTGCAATGACCTGAAAAACACTAAGGTTATAAGTTTAAATTTTCATAGGAGCATCAATTTTAAATGGGTATTTGAGAAGCTAAGTTTTCTACTTGGACTAAGTTTCCAAATAAATAAATAAAAAGGCTGCATATATCCAACCGGATATATAGGCCAGGTAAAAATACTTTTCTCTTAAAAAAAGCACTATGTATATATTCAGAAATTCAGGTTTTCAAAGATAAAGAGAGTAGGAAGCTATGTCAAAACGATGTTTTGACATTCATATGCTAAAAGTGTGGCAGCAGACTAAACAACAGTCTTGATTGATAAAAGAGATTTGCCAAATTTGTCGTAATCTGTGGCCTCCAACCAAATACCATCTTAGTCATACAAATTTGGCGAGTTTTTGTAAATGCACATTACTCTGGTTTTTAATGTTTTTAATGTTTAAAGAACAAAAGAAATAGAATTCAAACTTTCCAACATGTTAAATTGAGCCACGTCTAATGCGCAGGCTAACCTGCTAGTTTATTTGACATCTCTGAAGTTGCCAGCTTCACTGCCGATGGTGCATACGCAATTTGCAGCAGATTAGATAAGAAACTGAACAAGGGTCATGTGCACAAAGATATCTTAATCATGAGGATCACATGTCATGTTACAACTTACAAGAAGACCACAAGCAGAAGAACAGAACAAGCTACAGGTATCAAGAAGCACAGAGAAAAGCATGGACAAGCACTGCACAAGTTTGAACTGCCAAACCCCCAGAAACTCACAAAACGGACGGGAGGCACAAACAAACCGACAACAATACTATGAAAACTGTGAGTATCTCCTAATTCTTTCCCTATACGAAGACGACCTCTGCACATCCGGCCTGAAGCAACTGACGAGGCAGGGCATCGTCTCGTCAGCTCCTGTGCAGTTCAACTTTATTGATGGCAGCTTCCCTGAGCTCACGGTTCTGAATGAGGAGCATCCAAGATCAACCGAAGAGGAGCGCAGGCTGCGCATCTCAGACCTTCGGTCGAAAGAACCGGCATACTTGGAACGACTGATTGCTGCAGGACCAGAATATTTGGAACCAGTGCTTGCACCTGCTGCACAGAGAGCTAATGATTTGTTCGTCCACGGGAGCTCCTTTATTGGGGTTGTACTTGCAAGTCTAACGAACGAGACGATCGCGTGGCGGCACAAAGGGCAAGGTATGGAGCCCGGCACGCCACGAATGGATGTTGAGCTGCTAGTGGTGGCACACAAGTAGAGTGCGCATTTGGTGCAAAACTCATGGCCACAGCCTATGCAAAAATAAATAAAATCATATTAATTTGAATGGCATTAGTGGAGTAGAAGTATTCAACTGTGGAGTAGTTCGAGAGTACCTTCTGCAGACACTGCACATTCCGTATCCAAACATATGGCGCATTGATCAAGACAAGTAGATGAGACAGAAGTTTTTCTCCACCCACATTCCCTGTAAAAGATCCAAACGATTGAATATATGTAAACTACAGCTCAAGGTTCTCAATTTCATCTGAAATGAACCAGCCAGTTAACGGCGAAAACTGGTTCCAAGTGTCTGTACATGGTGGTACAGTATACCTGGTCAATAGATGTGTTGGCCTGTTCCTTGTGCCATTGAACTCTCATTGTTTTTATTATTGTTGAAAGTTTGAGTTTAGTCAAAAGTTCGTAAAGGAAAAACTGGACAATCAATTTTCACCAGGGACTGGCCTGGTATATGGCTCCCAGCCTAGCCCCAGCAAAAATGTCCAAGTGTTTTGATCCCTGCTAACGGGAGTGATAGAAACAGCGAAAATGAAAGCAGCATTTTGTAATTCTGTGGAACACTAAAATTTGTAAATGGCCTTGAGAAAAAGTTTCTGTATACTAGATTCATCTTCTTTTTTCTCAATATTTCTCACCTAGTGAGGTTTCGTTTCTCCTACAATGAGTAGAGATTACTTTGAACGGGTCTAACTCCTGAACCTATAGGTAATTGCCTACTGTGAAATATTGGTGAATCTCACCTCTTCTGGTGGAACAGATGTTTGTGCTCTATGGAAACACTACTTGAGTACAAATGTTTGGTAGTTTGGACAAATTTTGAACATGTTTCATTTATGTTACAGAAATAGATAGGTAGTGGTTTGGTAATTTCAGACAAACAAAATGATAATAAGATCTACCTAAACCATCACTTATTCTACTCACCTAGCAATTCTGACAATGCTCATTAGCGGGAGAGACAGATATGATGATGGAAGAATGCGTACTGGAACTTCTGGCCGTTTGGTTAGGATACCTTCAACACTATTTTTGTGCCATGATCGAGCCACCATCAAAGGGGTCAACCTTCAAGCAAATAGCATTGGAGCAGAGTAAGCAATCCAAATAAATTATAGCTAAATTTATTTAGATATCGAAGGATAGACAGTGCACACAAAACCTCTCATTGATTAGGAACAGGAAATTATTCATGTTGGATTTTAGTCCAGGCAAGCATATGGCACCATGGTTCCAGAATTTGAGTTGAAACTCAAAAGAAATATGGTTTACTTAGAAAATTATTATTCTAACCAACTTAATATTTAGCATAGTTAGCTTGGAAATTCCTGTTCAGACACATACTATCCACATGAAATTTTGGTGTGCTGACCTTAGTTAAGTGATAAAATTTGTAGAAAACATCTTAGAAATGCATGAAATTTCAAGGTGGTAATTATGAATTTTTATTATTTTTGAAACTTTTATTTTAAAATTTTAAAAACTAAACCGTCCCAAAACTTATTTTCAAATCTAGACCTTTCTGACCACACCACCCTATCTAGCGTGGCCAGATAATACTATCACGCCATGAGCTGACATGTCAGTCTTCTTTCGTCACGATAGTCTGGCTGGCATGGCCAAACAATGCTGCCACGCCGACCACGCTATCCAGAATAGCATGGTCCAAAGGTTTAAATTTGGAAATAAGTTTCACGAGTCTATTTTTAAAATAAAAATTAAAAAGGTTCAAGACAGTAAAAATATGTCCATAATAGTAAGGAAACATATTCTATTATGTATGTCTGATACATGTGATGTAGAAATAGTAAATCTTATATGGACTTGCTATTGCATACCCATTGGTGTTTTGAGCTCTCATGTTTGCTCCGGCTGCAACAAGAAGCTGTTTAACAGCAATCAGTAAATGGGAACTGCCGAATGGTTTGAAATCTCATGAAAGAGAAAATTGATGCATACTTGACAGCATACAGGACTTCCACCACAAGCCGCATAGTGGAGAGGTGTGCTTCCTGAGCCTGAAAATTGGAAGAAGAGTTAATCTATGAGCATATAGGAATCTGGATATAGTTCCAAATGTGCCTAATAATATATTTTCATGTCATAATCAATTATAAAGTTCCATCACAACTTGAATTGACTTAAACATTTAGCATCTTGCCTATAAGATCAATAGTTGAACCATCATTGATAGTGACCTCTGAGACAGAGGCTCCAAGGTCTAACAGCAATTGCACGCTCTCAGCATGCCCATGAAGGGCTGCCAAGTGAAGCGGCGTGACACCTCCATCGGACTTACTGTTTATTAACATCTGGAGAGCTCTGGAAATCAGAAGGTGAAGTAATGCAATTATTAGTCACCAGTATATGCCAACATAGACTAACGTCAGAATTTAACATACACCGCATCAAAGGCTTCCTTATTTGTTATATCTGTGGATTTCGCGTGCATAACATTCCAAAATTGTGGCAAGCTGGGTACGTAATCAGCCACAAGGAGCCGAAGGCACCGCGTATGACCTTTTAGAGCAGCAAAATGAATAGCTGTTGCGCCACTAAAACAATCTTTCTTGTGAATCTAAAAAATCAAAGATATAAAGCACTTGCATCAGTCCATATTGCAGTGTGATTCAACACAAGAAAAAAATAGTTGAGGGTCACTTACATTAGCTTTAAAAAGAACTAGGATCTGTACAACTTTCCAATGACCATATAGACAAGCTTGCATTAGAGCAGTCTGCGTACAACAGTTTATTGAGCATTAGAACAAAAACCACAGAAACATTTTATTTAACACAACAGAAATGAAAAGAAATCAATGAGTTGATATTCAATTAACCATTGAAGAGTACTCCATGTGTTCTATCAAAAGAAAGGTAAATAACACAATCCAAACAAAAGAAAAGCAGTTCTGTCTAGATTGCTGCAGCTATCTAGCAAGGGTAACAGCTTCTCATCCTCTAGAATAGTAGATTGTATTCTTTAGTCCCTAATGGAAAATACTCTTTATAAACCAAAATGAGATATTAAAAGTCATGAACAAAATCAATGAACAAAGTGAGAAAGAAAATAAATTCACCTGCCCTCTGCAGTTCCTAAGGTTGATATCAACACCAGACTCTATGAGGAGAGAAACAATCTAATGAACCAATGAAATAAATAATTGTCACTTGACTGAACAATCTCAAAAGAACCTTATTATAGATAAGGGAACATTGTATTGGAGAAAATCAGTTTAGAATACCTCATGGTGGCCCTTTGCTGCCGAGTAGTGGAGGGGCGAGTTCCGGATCCCAAACGTTGAGTACCGTGCAAGTCGGGGATTAAGCTCCAACAGGGCCGTAGCCTCCTGGATGTCTCCATCCCTTGCAGCAGAGACAAGCCGCTCACCGGTAGCTGAGCAACCAAATGAGTCGCCCACCATACCTAAGAGCCCCATGGTGTATCTACCTATGGGAGAACAGAATATTAGTACTTCTTTGCAAAGATTCAGCAAAAATTGGATTTCAATTCTTTGAACATACTCTGGACCTACACAACAATCAAAGGATTCCTATGCCAAGGCTAGTGAGGCAGCGGGATTGGAGAGCCTGTTGTAGGAACTACAGCATTGCCTTCAAATTGTTCTGGAGGGGTATTTATTAACTAGGACACTCAACAAGAAACCGATTCAAGAAACGGGGAAATTACGCCACATGTCCATTTCACAAAGCACTAAAGTCCTGCGTAGGCAAGGACGAAATGGCATCACAGGCATTTCTGTGAGAAGCTAGCCAAAGATCCCCATATTAAAGGGGTCAGTAAATCAGCAACTAGATCGCTAGACCCCTCTTCTACCAGAAGCTAATGGACATAAATAGCAGCAAAGTTGGCCCCTTTCTGTAAGAAATACCATAGACTGAAACAACAAAGAGAGAATTGAACAGATGTAGCATCATCCTTCAAGAAGGTAATCCAAAAGGACAGTACTCTAACCGCTTGGGTACTCCACAAGGATCAAAGAGTACAACCATCACCTTTCTTTAGCAAAATACCCCAAATCCAAATCTACTTGACAGAAGGGGAAAACAACTAAACGAACCATTTTACTGCAACACACTATCCCCCAACTGAACCAAGAAATGGTAAGCAACGGTGTCCTCCATTTCCATGAGCCACACTCCTACCTCTCTTGGATTACTACCATAATTAGTTTCTTACTACGCGTAATGGTGGAAACAGCGGCAAAGACAGGTCGCTGTCTATCCTGTCCCTTTCTTGGCAAAGGCCCCATCATTTTTTCGTCCAAGGAGGAACAGCACAACTACCAGCGCGAGCTTTGAGCTCCAAATTTTGACTTGTAATGGTGAAGGGAAAAAAATCAAGAACACGAACAAGGACGAACAAGGACGGACGAAGAGCAGGGCGCGCATCAACACTGCAGTACAAGCTCATCCTCTCCTTAAGTCTGAAAAAGGAAACCATTTCAGAGCTAATAAAGAGTTTCACCAACCCGGATCGCAATCTCATCTCACCCGGAACGAAATTACACGAACGCATTGCTGCTAAAAGAACAGATCTTTAGGCGAAGGGGCGGCGGCTAAAAGAAACGGCTTTGCGCGGGTAATCAGGATCAGGGAAGACCAAGAAACGGGGCCACCCACCTCCCCTCCCCTCCCCTCCTCGGAAACAGGGAATCCTCAGGCGGCGGCCGGCGCCGGAGACGCTCCTCCTCCTCCTCCCCGCCGCCGCCGCCAACTCATCAAAGAGAGGAGAAGAAGCACGCTAGCATACCACCGCAGCAGCTCGCCTCCCTCCCTCCTCCCAGATGTTCCCCGAGGTCAAAGAACCCACCGCGGCGAGATCACAAGAACAAAAAAAAACCACAAAATGCACCCCCACCCAGCTGAGGCTGTCCCTGTCAGGGCACGGCGGCGCGCCGGCGACGACGCAGCGGGCAGAACGAGGAGGGGGAGTGAGACAGGACAAAGGGGAGCATGCAGTGGAGGAGGAGAGCACGAGGTATAGCTAGGAGGAGGTGGAGGTGAAGGTGAAGGCAGGTGGAGGGGGGAATATACACATGGAAAATTTGGCAATTTGCGCCGTGTTTTTTTCTGCTCCTCCTCCTCCTCGTTCAGGTTTTCTTTGCGTAGTAGCACTAGCAAAAGGCTGAAGCGGAGCGCAGGCGGAGGAGCAGATGGCGTGGAATTGGGAGGGCTTTGTTTGTGACGTTTGCTCCGGTTCAGAGATTAGTGACGGTTTGGATCCAGCCTTTTTTTTTTCTTGTCATATTAATATTAGATGTTTAGATGTTAATTAGAAGTACTAAATATAGACTAATAATAAAATTAATTACATAAACAAAGGCTATTTTATTAGATAATTTTTTTAAGTCTAATAAAGTCACGATTAGCATTGTTTACTGTAGCATCACACTCGCTAATACTTTTAATTAGTATCCAAACATTAAAAAAAAAACATGAAAGCTCAGGGTTCACAAGGCACCAGCTGAGCTCTGACTGACAGCTTCTTCCCTTGTTTGGGTGCACCGTTTGTTTTCAGGACAGTGATGCAATGCAACTAAAGCTAAAGAAGTTGATTTGGTGCACCGGGAACTTGTTTGGTTACTTCTAAAAATTGGTAGCTTATCAGGGTAAATTCGTTCAGGGACTTCTCTTTTTGTTTTACCTTTTAGATCTTGTTTGGATAATGAGAAGAAATAATTTCCCGTCCAAGCCCTCCATCCTTTCGGCCTCATTGTATCCTACCCCTTCACTCGTTTTCCTATTCTCTCATTTAGGACGCGCTCGTCCCTCCGGCTAAGATAACTTTTAATTCCCTCGTTTATCATACGCACGCTTCCCGAACTGCTAAACGGTGTATTTTTTTATAAAAGTTTTATATAGAAAAGTTGTTTTAAAGAATCATATTAATCTATTTTATATTTTTTAAATAATTAATAATTAATTATATACTAATCTATTACTATGTTTTTCGTGCCAGGTAAATTGACTTATCTATCCCTCCCACCGAACGCAGCCATAGTATATTCTGCTATATCTGAATGGGTCTTTAAGACGATATGTATATGAAGCATGTTGCCATTTTGAACTTTAAGTTTCGGTATCATGTGTGTGCCCATTGTTTCTACTTTTATTTTGTCTTTGCTGTGAGCCACTTTTTGTTACAATACAAATATGCCTCCATCCTTTTCTTTTATCTTGCTACATCCCAGTATTCATTATTTCTAGCTTATATGCTTCTTTTATAGTGGGATTCAATATGCTAAAAACTGTCAGTGCTCCATTTTATGGCACCTTAAGTAATATATATATATATATATATATATATATATATACATATATTCTATTATTTTCCATGTGATATGTATATTTTTAAGTTTTGTATTACTGTAGATTTTCCTTAGGGGACTCAAGAAGAGGCTATAAAATATTTCCGAGTTATTCTATTAGTTAACAGGTTATAGGTGGTATCTTTTTGCTTTTTGAATAAAAAAGGCAAACGACATATGAATAAAATTTTTACATACATGTTTTTAGCAATTCAAAAGCCAAGGCTGAAAAATAAACTACGATAAAAAAAACCTAAAATCAACTCCAAATTTAAGGTTTAAAATTTAAATTTTGTCTTATAATAAAAAATAAAAGCAAAAAGATAGTTTTCCAAATTTTTACCTCGGTCTTACTTTCTGTGTTGTGTATTTACTTAACTACATTTCATCTAACACATAGTTTAGCCATAGGAACTATGAAATGTACATTAATATGGTTTTAGTGTTTTGTTGTACTGAAAGTAATTAATCTAGTTTACAAATTATTTTTGTGACTTTGCTAAGAAGAAAATCATACACATCATATTTGTTATTCTATAATGAAAACCCTACTTCTCCCAAGCAAGAATGCATGCAAGATAGGTTTGACAGGTTCCGTTATTATTTTTTTAAAAAAAAGGTTTTGACGGAGTTCTCTAGAACAACCCTATTATGCTTTAATCAGCATAAGTTGACTTCCTATTTGAAAACTGTGTGGTTGATGTATGAAAACGTGTTAAACACAAAGTAATTTGAGGTTCAATGGCAAATTGGCATCAGCACACATCATGTTGTTAGATTTACCTCTACGATTTCAACTCAATAAATATATTGAAGGTACCTCAACCTAATTCAGTGGGAATCTATGTGCTCCATCCTCCATAGCTGCTTACTATTTAGTATTATTTTGATCAAACAAGAATTGTGATCTTAATTACCTTTTTTAAAAATCAGGTGCATTGATTTAAGCAATATATTAGTGTTTTATATGGATTCATTTTGGGTTTCTTTAGAAATGAATACCATTGTTGCTAGTTGATTAAGACGTATAATTAAACAACAGGACCTACAAACTCTTAAATAATTTCGATTTTACATGAAAGTGACCGAACAAGAAAAAAAATTGAAGCGAACCAATTTTCTGCGAACTCGTGACCGTATTTATGACAACAAGAGAAAATGACTACCTATTAAGTTTAACAACCAAAATATCTTCTCTAACACTCACGCGTTTTGAACTATAAATACTGCACAATACAATGACTTACACACACTTGTCATAAAGCCATAATCCTCCGAACATTTACAGTATCAATTTCACACATTTGACTATTGCTTTGTATAATTATATAGAATAAAATTTACAAAAGGCATGCTGAGAAATAATGTTCATGAGAAATGCACTAATATTATTTCACACACACACACACACATATATATATATATACTTGGATAAAATATTAGTTTCACAGAGTTTTAATGAATTCCAGGGCAACAGTGTTCCAAATTGGCGGAAGTATTTTTAGAAATTGCCATCTCGCAACGTAAGTTTATCGAGAGAATGAAAAAAAAAATAGAAATGGCATTGTTATACCTAATGCTCATTGTTTGGTGTCTATCATCTTATTCTTGAAGACTGGTGTGTGTGATCGGCAAAGACTTATATTGTGTGAAACAAACTAATGGAAGAGCATTATATATCCATGCTAATCAATCACACGACCATTTCTACATGGCAACTAAGTATTTTTCTCCAAGTGGCAAACTCCATAAATTGACCACTTATTGAGTTCAACAAGCAAAAATTGAGAAATGGCCTTATCTATGTGTCACCTCCCATTTTTTTTTTCAATTGCAAACATCATTTTTTCCATTATATATGTTGCTCACATCCATGTCTGCCTAGTGCTTAATTTTCTTCTAAAAAATAAAACAATGCCTGCCTAGTGATTGTACGGTAGCAGCTATTATGCAAGGGGACATGGGGAGCTGTTCCTTTGTGTTCTTTTCCCTGACCTATATATATTCTTTTTCCACCACAAGACACTACGGCTGCGTTCGTTGTGTGTTGTTTTAGGATAAACTATCCGGCACGAAAAATATAGTAATCGATTAGCACATAATTAATTAATTATTAATTATATAAAATTGAAAAATAGATTAATATGATATTTTAAAATAACTTTCCTATAAAAAATTTTCATAAAAAATATACTGTTTAACAGTTCAGGAATCGCGCGTGCGAAAAAACCGGGGAATCTGGATAAGGAGAAGGTATAATAGCCATACACGGCCTGCATCCATGCATGCATGGATGGACACTTTTATTATGTGATGCAGAAACAAATAATTGCAGCCAAGAAGAAGAGGAGGAAGTAGCAGATGGTGATCCAACCCCACAAGGAAGGGCATGTCTGCTTGCTTGCCCCTTTGTGCATCTGCATGATGGAGAAAGGCTTGCTGGGGAACAGGGCCTTGCCACTCCATGCCTTTCCTTCCCTTCCCTCCCCTCCCCTCCCCTGTGGCAGGCCCCATGTTCCATTGCAACATGGAGCTGTAGTCTTGTCCATTTGTCATAAACTTGTTGGGGGCTTTTAAGTGTTAGATGAGATCTACTTGGAGATTAATGACAAGGCATCCACACTTTTAGGTTAACCTTTCTTGGAACGTGGGAATTTTGCGGTAATTTCTGCATGTGTTTCGTAGGAACTGGCTTGTTTCCCTATGGATAGAAAGAAAAGATAGTAAGGGGGGGTGATTGTATGGTTTCTTAGGAAAAACGTTAAACGGTATATTTGCAGATAAAAAATAATTTATGAATAAAACTTTTATATATGTGTTCTTAGCAATATAAAAGTCAATTCTATAAAATAAACTATGATGAAAGAAGCTCAAAATCAACTTCAACTTTAATCTTGAAATTTCAAATTTTGGCTTGTATGCATAAGTACAAATGAAAAAACGAGGGTGTAAATGTAAGAAAACACACCTATTTAATTCTATTAGTATGCTGCAATTTTAGCTAAGAATTTTAGTGAACGGCAACAACAGCAAATGATTTTATCAAAAGGATGCATTGTTTTATCTACGACAAGTTTGAACCCATTTCATACCATATGAAATACTCGTGCTATTGTAAATTGGGCCCACATGTCATACACATATGGAGAATACAGATTCCCAATAAAACCGTTTGGTATTGTGTGATAATTTTGTTCTGACATGATTAAAGTTGTAGCAAGGTGATCTCCTTCTGGTTAAAAATGTTTCATTTAGGATAAGATTTAATTAAAAATTATAACGATCAAATATTTTTAAATGCAAAATAAATGATATACATATATTAGACTCAAAAAGTAAAATCGTAAGATCAAAACTTATTAGATTTTGAAAGTCTATTCTAACATAAGATTGGTTATTGGAATTTTAAAAGTTTGACTAAATCTAGTCCTAAACAACAAATATTTTTTTTAACCAAAGGGAATAGTTTTAACCAAATAATTGCAGTTCTAGAAAATTTGCTCGAAAAGGTATACTGTGTTCTGCCTACTGCCTATTTGTTTGTGGTCAGCTGTATCCTTTGCTAGCTAATGCTGGACTGTAGAGGATCTTGTATGGTCCATCTAATTGCTACCGAAGCAAGGAATACATGTAATTTTTTTTTCTTTGCTTGCTGTTTTGTCCAAGAGGATATTGATTTTATTTGAAATGGTCTGAGATGTTGTCATTCAACAAGTGTTGCCAGTGGGCCTCAAACAGTATATTAGAAAAATACACTGCATGTACTACACATTATTTAATACTGAAGGAGATTAATTTGGAAGAGTATATGATCACGGGACATACTTGACGGCTGTTTGTGAATTGGTTCGAGTACTGGAGGAAGAAAACAGTAGTGATTGGTCATCACGTAGACTTGTTAACTGAGGCTGATCTTTCAGCTGAGATAACCATATTTGCAGTACAAGAAGTTTAATTATTCCCAACGAGATTAGCTTATATCTCAAGAATGTTACTGCTTAATTACTGCAGTTGAGCTTGTGTAAATATACATTGTAGGGCATGGTAGATTCATAATTTACTGAATCTTGACTGTTTTTTACAGTTCTAAAAAAAAAGACAGTTTCTTTCCTCAGGGCACAAAGGTCTACACATTCAGATTATTCAGACACACAAGACGTGCTCACATGTTATCTCTCTCTCTCTTGCAAAGCAAGATTAATTAATTTAATCAACAAGAGATGAGATGCCCTAATCCTAATTAAGTCTTAAATTATCTGAACTCACAAGCTTGCTTTCCATGTGCAGCCTCCTTCCTGCACATGTCAATAAAACTGTGTAAAAGCACTGCAGATGTCAACCAAAGAACATGAAAGATATCTCTGGATTGGCAGATAAGCCCAAGTAAATTACCAGCTGGGAATCAATAAAAGGGAGAGACAGCTGCAAGGGAAGTTGCTAACAGAATGAATCACCTTTTGACAAACATCATGTATAGCCTACTTTTTCAGAGGCTGATGCCCCCCAACATCAGTGGGCCACATGATTAGTTAATGCCAAACTTAATTAAGCAAAGCAATAGTCTCAATATATCCACTGGGACATGCTTTGCTATAATCAAACGTTGAATCTTCACAAAATGCAGTAGTATTATACATGTGTCACATACTCACATGGTTCATCTAGTATGTACAAATTAGCATTTGTTATTCATTGATGCTGTAGACTACAGTGAGGGTCAGTTTGGAGATGAGTTGTCTAATTTCTAAAAGAATCCTATCGACCTAGTTTATATATAGATGATCCAAATTAGGTAGAATAATATTGGGTTAAGATTAAGATGGTATTTCTGATTTTTTTTTCTTCTCCCCAATATGTCCTGATCCATTTCATTCGTACATTGGAAGTTAGGGCGCAGAAAACCGGCCGGTCTTCCACATTTAATTTTGGTTGTACAGATAGAAGTACATTGCATTCCGTTACGTTTAATTATGATTTTGATGGTTAATAACACTGACACACAGCTGTCCTGAAAGAAGCACTGCAATTAACAGAGAATGCTTTGATTGGAAGTGATATATCACTTACATAAATACATTTTAAAGTTTAATACTTCCTTATCTTTCTGCAAATTTAGTTACCTTAACCATTCATTTTTTTTCATAGATCACTTAAAGTACCTCTATATATTTACCCTACCCATCTAGTTTCTCTTTTATCTCATGCTGAAAAACTAATTTTGAAGGTTAATTAGCCAATCACATTGTACTGCAAATGCATGCTAACACCTTGAATGCATGTTTTGATTAGGCCACTCTCAATGAGAGTTTCATAGATATGTTATGCACATTAATTAGGTGACATATCAACACAAAAAGGAATATTTGCATTAAACATTAGTTTCATGACTATAAAATGTTTGGTCACTGTTATCAAGTTATTTGTAACACAGTAAAACTCTCATCGAACGACTTAAGGCGTTTCACGCAATAAAACACTATCTATATGCAATTAAACTTTCAGCAGTAATTAAATATTTTATTTAGCTTTAAAAATGGTACAATAAAACATTGCATTATAAGCAGTTGTTTCATGCATCATTTCATCGAGTTAACTGTTTTGAAAATTGTGTAGTGAAACTAGTCACTGACACTGGCCTTAAAAGTGTCAATAACTGAAACAAAGTAATTAGTTGGACAGTAGCTTAGTTTTGCTAACCACATGCATGCATCAGGGCACTGTTCCCACTCCCACGAACACAGCAAGATCCAGATCGAGTTGGTAGAAGTAATCTGAAACAGAGTACATTTATGGCGCAAGTAAATTTTAATTGAAATTCCGTGCATTCGGTCGGAACATACAAATAAATGTACAAAACCGTGCAAATTTAATTGAACACTACAGGCACGACAGAGATTAGCAATACTATATTATTAGAATTCCAGTATCATTAGTGGGCCGACACAATGGGCCGTAGGGAAGATCCGTATTTGGGCTACTTCACTTGGGCTTTGTCATCTTCCCGACAATCAAGTCCTTGAATTTTCTTTTTATTTTTAAACATTTTTAATAAATAAATTTTATTATTAAACCTCCCAGGTTTGAATCTTTTTGGCCACGGTGAAAATATTTACCTCCATAAGGTTTAGTAATACGATTATTTATTAAAAAAGTTAAAAAAATTCTCAATCTTGAGCATTGGACAGAGAGGCAATATAAGGGTTTATTCAACTACCTTAAAAAATAGAAAAGATTAGGGACTGGACGTCCGATCCAAACCTAAAAAATATATATGTGGTCAAATATTTCTGTTTACTCATCATTGCAGTAATACTAAGCTTTACGTACGTTGTGAAACAAAGAGTTTAGTGAAACATTTTAAAAGAAATATATATGAGAACTAGCTTGGAACAAAGCAACATTGGAAATATAAGAATGACCCTTAAACAAAGAAATGTAAGAATGAAGTATCTTGAGAAGTAGAGTGTAAGATGAAAAAATAAACAAAAGAGAGAAAACACCATCAAATCTAGTTTAAAATTTTTTGCTCCATGTCCGAAACATTGTGTTCCAACTACTAAAACATCATCATATATAACTAAAAATTAAGATGTGAAACACGGTAAAATCCATCTTGTTCTTGCATATTAAATAGGCTATTAAATATCATATCTTAACGGTTGAGACATGTATATGCAACAGTTAAATAGTTTAGAAGGAATGGTCATTCCATTTTCTCATCTCAAGTTGCATGCCCGGTTAGAAGCATTTTCGTTTTATTTAAAAAAAAATAGGACATATAATACGCATTTATATTAAGACAGTGTAACTGGAGGTCGATACCAAGGCTGGATTAGTAATCAAAGTTATCTGATCGCGTGTCGGTGATCAAAGTTATCTGATCGCGTGTCGGTGATGCTATTCCATTTTATATTATATAAGATATTTTGATCCTACCTATATTTATGCATAGATAACTCTAGATACTTTATATATGTATATAAATTCATTAATATCTATATGATATAAAAAAGATCAGAACATTTTATAATATAAAATATATAAATTAAAGCCGCTACTAATTACAGTCTGACATGAACCGATTTCCTAATTAGTTAAGGTATCGGTAATAATAATCTGTTTAATCTGCTTCTAAATCCGTGAGATCTGTTCATTTTGGTGCTCTTGTTGATTCCCATGTGCGTGCTGCGGGGTTAGCCGAGCCCGTTAGCAGGGAGGAGAGGTGGACATACATCAAAAATTGGTTGGATAGACCAAAATCCCACCCCAGTTAGCGTTTCCTGATAAAAACCCGGAATAAGTCCACTAGAGGTCCTTGAATTTGAAGGCGAGTTTGTTTTTCATCCCTTATCCGCAATATCAGAAATGTGTATCCCTAAACTCTAAAATCGGTTCAAAAGAGGTCCCTAGACAGTATTAACCTATTTTTTGACCGGTTTTATTGACGCGACCGACGGGTCCCACGTGTCAGATTTTTTTATTTTTTTCTCCCTCCATCTCTCCCTTCTCCTCCTCTCTCTCTCTCTTCTTCCTCTCTTCCCTACATCGAGCACTAGGATCATCACCATGCCGGCCACAGGGCATGGCCCATCGCCCGCTATGCCTGGCTCGGGTGGCGCTCTTGCCGTGCAATGGCGCCGGCGCCGGCGCCAGCAGCCCTCGTGGATGCAGTGGCTGGACGAGAACGCGGAGGCCAGCCGGGCGTGATGTACGTCGCTCTCGGCACGACGATGGCCGTCCCGGAAGCACCGCTCAAGGAGATCGCCATGGGGCTGGATGTAGCCGGCGTCCAGCGACGCCGACCTCAACGCTGGCTTCGAGGAGCGCGTGGAGGGCAGAGGCATGGTGGTGCGAGAGTGGGTGTGGACCAATGGCGGATTCTGCAGCACGGCTGCGGGAAGGGCTTCCTCAGCCACGGATCTGGAGGAGATGGTGCGGTGGATGATCCTGGAAGGGCTCGGGGTGGCGAAGCACCACGAGACGCAGAGCGAGTCCATGTGGCACCTGTTCCGGATGTCCGAGTACAAGGCTCCCAATTCCGACGAGAAGGTCACCGGGTACATCACCCATCAGAACACCAACTGGCTTAGCATCGTGTGCCAGAACGAGGTGAACAGGAATGAGATGCAGACCAGGGACGGTGAGTGGGTCCTCGTCAAGCCGTCGCCGACCTCGCTCATCGTCAATGTCGGCAATACCCTATCTAACACTAACACTGTTAACGCAATGTACAAAGAAGTTAATTTCCCCCATCATTTTGATATGCAAGAAAACTCTTGCAATTCGTAGCTCCTAGCTTGGTTTTCGTTCGTGGATATGATGGACTGATGATGTTGTGGACATCAAACTGGAAAAATAACTGGAGCAAACATTCTGAAAAAAACACCGTCAAACTTAATAACATGTGCTCCGTAATAGTAAATGCCAATTGGTCTGTTCCTATAAAATTACAAAATATGACTCTTCTGCTACTAGCTGCAACCTTTTTTTAGTTTTAGGCAATCGATGTTTAACAGGACAAGAAATATAAGCATACTGCCACGCTGTACAACTGGGATCATCGGCAGGAACCAACGAGCTGGTCGGGAGCAAGGAGATCCCCTGCGTGGCGAGGGAGCTGATGGTGACGCGTGCGGGCGCCGACGTGGCGAGGAACGTCGCCGTGTTGGCCGCGAAGGCGTGGGAGGCGGTGGTCGAAGGCGGCTCGTGGTGGAAGACACTGGAGATGGCCACTGTGCCCACCCCGGCCGGTAGTGCTCTAGAGAAGCAGGGAAGAGAGAGAGGAGAGGAAGGGAGAGAAGGAGAGAGAAAAAATAAAAAAAATCTGACATGTAGGACCCACCGGCCACTACGTCAACAAAACCGGTCAAAAAATGGATCAATACTGCCGAGGAATCTTTTTTGAACGGATTTTGTGAGTTTAGGGGTATATATTTCTGGTATTGCGAGAAATGGACGAAAAACAAACTTGCCTTTAAGTTTAGGACGTCTGGTGAATTTATTCCTAAAAGCCCTGTTCCATGAACGTGAATGGGCTGTAATTTAAGCCCACCAAAACAAGTCCTATGGTACTACAGTCGATGGCAGCATGTGGTGGTATTATATAAAGGATTATATTTTGTTTAAAAAATTTTAAGGAGACAGTAAAAGTCAGTTATGTTTTTGTTTTTTTAATAGAATTTAAGGATGGCAGCATGTGGTGTTATTATATAAAGCACTATAGGGCAAGGCGTGCGTTGCGCGCGAGACCCATCATGCTGTCAGGTTGGGCAACACATGTCTCTTATCACGTCTTATTTTTCTAGAAAATCATTTTTAATAGATCAATCCTTTACATTAGGAGTTAAGACATATATGTCGTGTTCATCCATAAAGATAATAAACTTAGCTTCTCTCGTTTTTCGCGTACACGCTTTCTAAACTATTAAATAATATGTTTTTTAGTTTACGTAGGAAAGTTGATTTCAGAAATCATACAATTAATTTTTTAAATTTATTATAATTAATAATTAGTTAATCATATATTAATCTGTTGTTAAGATTTCTGCATCGATTACCTATGGCACTAAAGAACCGGGACACATTGCAGACATGAATGAACAAAGATAGCGTATGCATGCATACAAACATGCAGCCAAGGCTGACTCTGCGTGAAAAGGGTGCAGCATTGCACTTTGTTAGTCAATGCAAGTAAGGTGGTGTTTAGATTGAGAAAATTTTTGGAAAAATAGTCACGTTAAATATTTGATCAGGTGTTGAAAGGGGTTTTCAGACACGAATGAAAAAACGGGTTTTCAGACACGAATGAAAAAACGAATTTCACATCTAGCAAGGAAACCGCGAGACGAATCTTTTGAGCCTAATTAATCCATCATTAGCACATATTGATTACTGTAGCACTTATGGCTAATCATGGGCTAATTAGGCTCAAAAGATTCGTTTCAAGATTTCTTTCATAACTGTGCAATTAGTTTTTTAATTTATCTATGTTTAATGCTTTATTTAGGTGTCTAAAAATTCAATATGATGTTTTTGGAGAAAAATTTTGGAAACTAAACAACGCCTAAGCAGCAGCCTGCTCGGCTGGGCGCAGCACGGGGACAACGTGTCAGCACGTGTAAGTGGCCACGCCAGCACGAAACAATGGGAGCTCTCAAATACCAGTCATCTTTTAAGTATTGTAGATTTTAATGTGGTATTTTTGTAGTACATTTTAAGAAGACAGTAAAAGTCAGTAAAAGTTTTCTAAGGAGGTAGTAAATTTAAGGACGGCAGCATGTGGTGTTTTGATAGTAGTATAATACTATTGTTTGTCTTTCTTAGCCTTATTTCCTCTTTATTATTTGGGGCAATTGTATAATTAGTCCTACTTTGGAGTCCAATTGTGGATTTAGCCTTTTTTTTTCACTTTGCAGACCTAGCCATGCTTTTTAAAATTGAAGCTCTCGCTTGGCCCTACTCCGTTAAGTTAGGTTAACGGTGTTAAGTGAGGAAAAAGTGGACGTCTTTAGCTTTGCATATTTGATCCTGTTTTGTTGGTATTATTTGTATATTTGGCCCTGTTTTTACATGTGTGTACTTTAAGAAATATTTATAATATTTAACTTGTATTTAACAAATTTGAGTCGGTTTTGATTGATATTTGAATGAAGTTTGATAAATCTGACTAAGATTTAAAATACGTTTGATTAAAATTTAAACATATTTTAAAAAAATTATGGTAAACAAAATTGTTATAGTTTTGTCTTTTTTTACAAAATTTTGACAGCATGTTGCCTGAAAAGCGTTGACTCGTGATGATAATAATATTTCAGAAATTTCTAGCAATATCCGTCAGGCAGAACATGGTTTCGACGGGAAGCGCAACTAAAATACAAATCTCGGTCAAGTATACTTCCAGGAGCTCATGTTTTGCATGTACTTTAAACATGAATATCAATAAACATTCCAAAAAAATATGAGATGAGTTTTCACTGCTGGAATTCCCCACAGCCTGGAAAGTTCATGCCATGATATTATTAACAAAAAGCAGTAGTCCTACATCAAACGCCATGAAAATGAGCTTACAACTTCAGGAAAGAGCGATTGGAGTAAACAAGGTAAAGTGAAGCCCAAACTTGAACTTCACGGATTGCTATTGAAAGTAAATTCATTATGCAGCAGAGCTTATGCGGAGGCGGTCTTCTGCTAGAAAACAACTGCATAAACTGGGATTGCGATGCCAATGCTAAGTGCTCCTAGCACGCAAAGATACACCTTCGGTTTCTGATGCTTTATCCTGTGCAAGTTGTACATGTGCTTGGCATGGAGGTAGTAAGGCTCATCATGGCCATGCCCTCTCATCCTCTTCACACCAGTGGCATGGAATCCACAAGAAGCTGTTATATGCATCAAGAAGAAAACTCAGTTGTCCGAAGTGAACCAAAATAGAATAGGGAGCTCATAATTTTATCATTTATGATATTGCCAAGCATTCAAAAGGGAGAACAAGCAAATCATCTTGGGAGGCAAATACACACCCGTCCGCTACTGCCCCTCGTCGCCGCTGCCTGCTGGCCGCCGTGCCGCTGACAGCCTGGCCGCCGCGCCGCCGCACGCGCCCTTGCCTGCCGCCCCGCTCTACTGCCCTCTAGCCGCCGCTGCCTGCTGGCTGCCGCGCCGCCGCGCGCGCCGCCCTGCTCCTCGCCTGAACCCTAGCTTCTAACCGGGAGGAAGAGGAACATTGTAGATAGGGTTAGAGTAGAGACGGGTATTGTTAGCATTTCACGTGTTTTTTCTGGTTTTTCTCTTTTTTCTATTTACACTACTAACGGTTATTAACAATAGGGTCAAACGGGAGCTTTAATTTTGAAAAGCGGGGCTAAATATGTAAAGTGAAAAAATAGGGCTAAATCCGTAATTAGACTCCAAAGTAGGGCCAGTTATGCAATTATCCTTGTTATTTATATATGCATGCCTCGTTTGGCAGCCTGGTATTTCGATAGAATCCCAGCCTATTCCTTTGAAAAAGGCCCACGGAAGAAAATTTTATGGGCTAATTTTTCTGCCCAGTCCGCCTAGAATCCATGGGGAAATATTCCACGTCTCACGAGATTAGGAAAATTTCCTATCGCTTTCACGTGAGAGCGCAAGGTTGTCGCCGCCGCCACCACCTCCGCCTTTGACTCTTCCTGCTCCACGCCTTCCTCTTCGACGACGGCGGCTGATATCTTGCTCACAGGATCACCGTGGAAGTTGCAAAAAACTCAATGCGAAAATACGGTGGAACGCTACAGTAAACAGGAAAAATGCTTCGGGATTAGGTACAAGGCGAAGGAGGTGAAGAAGGTGCTAAGTTCGCCACCAAGGATGGCAAAACACCGTAGCATATGCACTGTAGCTCAAAAAATAATAATATAATTAATGTTTTGTGCTGTAGCAAATCACTGTAGCATATTGATCCGTAGCCGTCTGTCCCGAAACGAAGGACACTATTCATCCTCTACCATTAGCATGGAATGGTAGAGGATCCATTTCCCCACCGGCCAGGATAGGTCTGATCTCCGTTTCTTTTTTTTCCTCTTCTCTCGCGGTCATATATTGCAGCGCAGCCTGCTTTGATTGGTTCAGCATTGCTACTAGGTTAATGCTATTTTTCTTCTGAAAATTAGATGTTTTTTGGTTGAATCTGTTTGTTTAGATAATCTAGAGGAGAGGAATTTGCTATTTAGGGCACGAAACCAAACGGCTTCGCTCAAATGGTCTTTAAACCGGGGGCTTCTCTGAAAAGGGCTGGTATCCGAGGTCTCTCCTCTAAAATGGCCTTTTCGAATTTCTTAACTCAGGAAAAAAGATTATCAACCGGTCAACAATATTTGGGACTGAACTACCCCTATTCAAAAATCACGTTTCACAGCCATCGTTCTCTCTCGTTAGGCAGAGGCCGAGGCCGGCGCCGGCGCTCATGGCCGGCGCGCCGCAGGCAGCGCACGCCCCGGCCAGAGAGCCCCCTCGCCTCCCCATCCCGCAGCCTACCGGACTCCTCCCCACCCCCTCGGCGAGCGACGCCTCCGCCACAGCCATCTCCAAGCCGGCCGGCTGCCCTCAGCCGGGCGCCGCGGATCTGGCGCGCTCCAGGCCGGCGTCCCCTCGCCGGCGACGATCGCGCCGGCCGCGTCTTGCCCCGACCCCCGCGACGACGCCGAGCCTGCAGCTTCCTCCCCCGACGCCCGCGTCCTCCATGCCGGCACCTTCATGAAAAATTAGCACGACACGAATGCACGATATAACTGAAAAGTGGGAAGTTTTCAGCCTGAATCACTGTCATACTTGATAGCTGTTACATGCTATTGCTGAACAACAAAGCAAAATAGAAGAAAGGCAACAACTAATGCTCCATTGTGAAAAATAAATACACATGTTTGCAAGCACTCAGATAATAAAAACGGACTTTTTATACAACAAGTATACAAGCTAGTATGAATTGGAAGTGCATTGATCTGCAGCAACAACACCAGCTTTAGCTTGCATAGTGTTTATAAGTAAATTAACTGCAGCAGGACAACTCAAATGGAATACTACAACAGAGCCCAGATGCTACAGAGAAGATGTACAGCTTGGTACTACAAGAGAGCTCATCCTCTCTGTAGCCACACAGATTCCAGTAGGCAAGTGCTTAAACTTGGCTGTAGTAATGTTGCTAATTTTTCATGAAGTTGCCGTCGGCCCGTGCAGCAATCGTCGGCATGGAGGAAGCGGGCGTCGGGGGAGGAAGCTGTAGGCTCAAGCCAGCGCAAGCGTCGCCGGTGGGGGGACGCCGACCTGGAGCGCGCCACATCCGTGGCGCCCGGTGGAGGGCAGCCGGCCGGCTTGGAGATGGCGGCGGCGGAGGCGTCGCTCAGCGAGAGGGTGGGGATGAGTCCGGTAGGCGGCGGGGTAGGGCGGCGAGGGGGCTCTCCGGCCGGGCCGCCCGCTGCTGGCGGCACTCCGGCCATGAGCGCCGGCGTTGGCCTCTGCCTGACGAGAGAGAGAAAGAACAAGCGCGAGGATGAAGGTGAAACGTCATTTTTGCACGGGGTAGTTCGGTCCTAAATGTTATTGACCGGTTGACAATTCTTTTTCCAAATTCGAAAAGGCCATTTTAGAGGATAGGCGCCGGATACACGTCCTTTATAGAGAAGCTCTCGGTTTGAAGGTTATTTGAGCAAAACCGCTTAGTTTTGTGGCCTAAATAACAAATTTCTCTCTAGAGGAGGATATTCCAGATGTTCTATCTTATGTATAAAGCCATTGCAGTGGAGAGAGAATGAAAGAGGGGACAATTTAGGATAAGAGACATACTCATTAAATGGAAAATGCTTATCAACTCCCTTCGTCCTAAAATAAATCAACTTTTTAGTTTTTAGATACAATGTTTAACTTTTCGTTTTATTAAAAAAACTTTACGTTTAATAATTTTATTTTTATTAGATGATAAAACATGAATAATACTTTATATGTGACTAATTTTTTACAAATTTCTTAAAATTTTTTTAAATAAAATAGATGGTCAACTGCTTAACACAAAAACCAAAAGTTGATTTTTTTATGGGACGGATGGAGACCGTAGAGTATAGTTAGGGAAAAATAAATAGAAATTTGAAGGAGAGGTGGTAAGCAGGAGAAAGAGTACTCAAAAGTGGTACGGAACAAGGACGTTATAAAGTGAATTTATTAAAGCTCGAGACAAGTTTGAATTATAAAGTGATCACTCATTTCAGTACGGAACAAGTACGTTTCTTATATGACACTCTTAAGGAACATAAAAAACAAAACATTCCAGTCAAAATGGCCTTAGTTCTAGAAGATGGCGGTTTGTCTGTGGAAGAAAACCATGCATAGTTTTGAGAGGCGGCACAAGGTTCGTCTCTGCCTGGCTGGCTGCATGCATATGGTTAGTGTAATGGTACTGCGTAAATGTGAATTATGCAACTTGCATACCTGATTAAACAAAACGAAAAAAGTTAACTCAAGCAATCTGAAGCGCGCACAGGAATAAACTTTACCATTACCTAAAAATAACTCAAGCGCACACAGATAGAAATATAAATTTCCATTATCTAGAAAAACTAGAGCGCAGATATGTAGTGTCAATGTGCGTAGTGAATGTAAGAGTATCCGCCGCATCTAGTCGTACCAATATATTAGATCCATATCCTCATTTGACCATCCTATAGTTTGCTAATCACTCTTTTTGGTTTTTAATGTTCAAGGTTTTTATTTTTGATACACGTTTAACTATTCATCTTATCGTAAAAAAATAAACACCATTTATTTTACTGAGATTTTTTTCGTTACAAGTACTTTAAGCATACTTTTATGTATATTTATATAAAAAATTTGAATAACATGAATGCATATATTGTATCAAAAATTAACAGTGGCGCAAGATATATTTTTTTAATTTTTTAAAAAGTTTTAGTAAATAATTTTATTGCTAAATCCCTAAAAGGTTTATACAGTGAACATGCCATCAACTTACGTGATAGCGTTGTTTTGCCATGCCACCAATTAGCGTGGCCAAAAGGTTTATACAGTGAACATATTTTTTCTTGAGATTTAGTAATAAAATTATTTATTAAAAATATTTTTTTAAAAAAATTCTGCACAAGAGGGAGTAATAGATTCATCAAAGTCAACTTGGTTTTAAGAAAAAAGCACCATCAAAAGTCAGCTCCAGCGGAAGAGAAAAATATTGATGACATTCTGTTCACAGTGCTAATCTAGTTTCGTATTTAAACGAGCATCGCGGCTTTCACCAACTGCTGTTCTGAGTTCTGAGACGCCAAGAGGAATTTTTAAGTACGTAGGAGCTGCTATTCAGTTTCCAATCTGTCTCCCCTGCTTCTTCACCAACACGATCATCATATGCTCTTCGTTGTGGTAACCTGGCAAAAATTGGTAAGCTCGGTTGCGTCCATTAGTCAAAAAGAGAGGCCCAAAATCCAAATTACTTCTTCTAAATTTACCCAAATTTATGCTTGTGTATTCTGAATTTCTGACCACGCAGAAGCAGCGGAATTTCAAGATCGGTGGTGCCTATTTTGATTTGTTTCTGCTGGACATTCCTAATTGAAGACATATCATCATTGGAGGGAACAAATCATATATACAGGGAGAGAAATGTGGTTTAATTCTCTGATCGCAATTGGACTCATTATCTAAATTAAGTAGAGATCATGAAAACAAACTGTTCCAGTTTTCAAGAAATGTTTCTGTAAGGCGGTTGCAATTGATTTTTTTTTTCCGGTATCAGTTGTTCATTTCTTGCAAGAAGATAACTGGTCGGTAAGGTAAGCTTTCCATTACTTTTACACCGCTGTTTCTGTTGTTTTTACATAGTACTAAGGAACTAAGGATGATGTTTGTACGAGGTTAAAAAAAAACGACGTGTGACATCATGACTTGTGGGAAGCTTGCTTTTGTGTAAAAAGATGTTTGTACTCGTAAGTTCAAATTTTAAAATAAGGGAAATTTTAGAGTACTTCACGTTCTGTTTTGTCCGTTCATTGCCCATCAATCCTGTGATTGACATTTATCTTACCTCATTAGAGCAAGTTTAATAGTAAAGCCAACTTAGTAGCTATAAGCTTGTATTATAGTTAACACATATAATATGTTGGCTATAAGGTTGGCTATAATTTTTATGTCTTATATTTTTCTCTTATCTTTCCATTTAATGTATTTGTTTTTTAGAGTTGGTGAATAGTTGTCTCTTGCATGAGAGCCAACCCCACCTTTTTTTCATTACCTCTTTCCTCCATGTCAGCTTACAGTAAACTTATAGCCTACCATTATACTTTTGTCTTAGAGGTAATAGATCACAAAATAGGAAATAAATGAATTCTATTGAACCTTCTATACATCGATTGCTGCTTATAAAAAAGTATGAATGAAAAAAAATTTACTTGCCTTATTTTCGTATTTGAATTACAACTTTAAATTCAGTAGCTATACATATCGATCTACTACATATATACTGAATATGAATTAAATAAATCTATGCTCAAAATCTCATAAAATTCATTTTTAATATTACAATTTCAGAATTCAGATATAAAGCATTTTAAAAGCTATAAAGATTTAAAGTTTTGAATTGTATTTCATTTTCTTTCACATATCCATAATTTGAAAGTTTAAACCAATCATGTATTTGTTTTAAGTATAAAATATAATAAATTTACTTTGAATTTCGGAACTTCTGCCTGTAGTCATATTCAAATAAATTACCATAATTACCATAATATACGTGGGAGACTATTTATGGTAATTATTTCTTTCCCTTCTTGCTCTAACTTTTTAATAATGAGGTGAAAATAATTTTTAATCAAATAAACAATCAATGGCTAGGGTTTGGTGTTTGGTCTTACCACTCAAGAGGTAAGATGTAGCACCCAAAAAGGGCTCTTAAAATAAGTCTCAAATCGTTTTTTTATAAAAATATAAATAAAAAAAATCAAAAGAAGTATACATACGCTTGAACCTATGCCACGAGGTCTACCATTCTGGAAAGCTAAATGATATTCCCAGCGTTTCCGGCAACCAATTTGTTAAAAAGCAGTTTGAACTTCATTTCATTCAAACTTATGTGCGAATTAAACAACTAACAGGGTTGCCACTTGGCTTTTTCGTGCAAAAAACAACATGACATATTGGCAAACAAAGAATAATTTATAAATAAAATATTTATATACGTGTTCTCGATGATCTAAAAGTAAAAATAAACTGTAATAAAAAAATTCTAAAATTAACACCAAATTTTAGATAAAGAATTTAAATTTTGGCTTAGAAGCATAAGTAGAAGAGAAAAGATGGAACCTAAGATTCACTATAAAAAATTAAACAGATGATCCTATTTTATTTTAGTTGTACCAAACTTTTAGTGAGTTATGTTCTAGACCATTATTATATTATAATCTAATAAATCCACAATACAACAAGCAGTATATGTGTAAAGCTCCCTAGGGGATACTTTCTCTAACGAGCAATTTTACAGTATACCAGGAGACACCACTTTTTTCTAGTAAATTTGGTACCTCTTGATGACCGTCAAATTGCTCTTCTCTAACTGATATTGTTCCATCTTTTTTCACCCAAATACCGAGGCATCTTTTCACCTTGTTGGAATAATATGATAGATTTGTCAAACTACATCAGTTTTTTTGCCACTCTTATCACCTATTCCCTCCACTCTAAAATATAAGCATGTCTAGGATTCAAATTTTATGCCATAACATAAACATTTCTGCATTGATTCTCATGATTTCAATCATTCCGATGATTTAAAAGCTAATCAGATGCTTAGAAAAGAACCTAATAATTTCAATCATGCCAGAGAAGCTATATGCAAGCAAAAACTACGTCGAGTTTTACTAGCACCTACCAACTTAATATTACATATGTTTTACATTATAAGATGTTTTGATAGTTTCTTACTAGATTTATATGAATGCTAATAAATCTAAATACATATTTAATTAAAACATATATATTACTCCATAAATAATTCTAGGTAATACCAAAACATATTATAGGGAGTACATGCATGATACTAAGACCTTCGTAGTTTTTTAGGAAGTACTAACTAGGAGGTATAATATTCTATAGTGTAAATTTTGGTAACTATTAGGATACTATAAATTAGTACTAAAATTTGTGGTTTCGCGTATCGGGGGCAAAAAGCACTACAAAGCAAAAACCACATTTGTAGTTACATCACACCGGTTTGTTGACTAGCAATAATAAATCAAGTTTTAGTGAACAATTTAAAGGTGCTCCTTCTTACCTATAGATTGCCAAGAGCTAAGGATGAAGCCTAGCCTTTGAATATTTATTAGTTTTATATAGTGATAATATATTCTTTAACTCGTATAAAGAATTTCTGATCAATAGGGAATCATTAGTACATATAATTCTCCTTCCAGATTAACCATGACAAAATTATGGGTTTGGTTAAACTCAACTTTGACTGGTATGTAGAATGGACCTACATGTATGTCCTTGGATGACTCCAATATTATTTCTTTTGAAAGTTCCTTAGAAATGAAGGATAAAGTATGAATTAAGATGTTGAAAATTATTACAACAAATTTATGTTTTTTTATAAAACATATAGCTGATGTTTTAAAATACCAAATCGGGTTAAATGAAATGAAATCAAATACATATAATATTTAGGAACATTTCAAAATATTCATTATATGCCTTGAAATCTACATGATTTAATCACAGTTCTAAATATTTCTGTGTAGTTTGTAATACATATGATACTCAAAATTTAAATTCAGTTTCTTTGAGCATTATTATTCAAATTCGATAATATGGCAAGGCATGTTATGGCAACTTTTACATTAATTACTCACATTATATGTAATGATATTTTGATAGCAGGTTGAAAAAATGGCTTTTTCCTAATTTATGATCTCTTACCTCGTTAGAGGTAAGAAAAATACTATTTGTTGGATCAACATTCTGTGCATGGTCTAAAACAAAGATGGAGCACCATAAAAAAAGTCCAGTTTTAGTATGTGCAAATCGTACTAAATGTTACTTACTCTTGAACCGTCCTTAACACAATATTTGTATCTGTTACTACCCTGCAGGTTTTCTATCCTCAATACAAGTCACTTGCTGCTCCTATTGGATCTCTCCCTCGGCAAGTTTTCTTATGGAGTCTCTGGTTGGATCATGTGTCAGAAAGTTGCACAATATCGTTATGGAGGAAGCAATTCTTATTTTAGGCATAAAAGAAGAGCTTAGAACACTCGGACGAACAATGGCCCAATTGCAATGTTTTCTTAATAGTGCTGAGCAAAGGAGGTTCGAAGAGTCAAAAGTTAACGATTGGCTTGGTGAATTGAAAGATGCTATGTATGAAGCTGAAGATATTATGGACTTGGCTAGTTTTGAAGGAAGCAAGTTGCTAGCACAGAATCCTTCATTGCCATCTTCATCATCGATAAACTTCACTAGATGTGCTGGTTTTAATAATGTTCTCTCCTGCATTCCTAATATCCGTAGGCGTCATGAGATTGCAATTCGAATAAAAAACTTCAACTCTGAACTTGAGAAGATTTTAAAGATGGGCAAACGCTATTTAAAGCTCCAAAATATGCAGCCTACGGTGATAGTTTCAGCAGTGAAACCAATGAAAACATGCCACCTTATGGAACCTAATCTAGTTGGCAAGGAAACTTCTCATGCTTGCACAAGATTGGTGCAACAAGTGCTTGCACACAAGGATAAAAAGCTATACAAGCTTGCTATTGTTGAACTGGAGGAATCGGAAAAACAACGGTGGCTCAAATCGTTTATAACAATCACAAATAGTAGAAATCTTTAGCAAACGAGCATGGATTTGTGTTACCCAGGATTACTCTGAAGTAGACCTTTTGAAAGAAATTCTTCGAAATTTTGTAGTGTATCAAGAGCAAGGAGGAACTGTCACAGAGCTAAAGAGCAAGCTTGCAGAAACCGTTAAAGGTTCAAGTTTATTTCTAGTTTTGGATGATGTTTGGAAGCCTGAGGTGTGGACCCATCTACTGAGAACTCCATTGCTTAGTGTTGCAACTGCAATCATAGTAATAACTACTCGACAAGAAACAATTGCATGTGCAATTGGTGTAGAATATATGCATCGGGTTGAACCAATGTCGTCATCCGTAGGATGGGAACTTCTTTGGAAGAGTATGAATATTGAAGAGAAAGAAGTTGAATATTTGAAAAATATAGGGATAGAGATTGTTCATAAATGTGGCCGCCTTCCTCTTGCAATCAAGGTTATTGCTAGTGCTCTATGCTCTAAAGATAAATCTAAGAACGAGTGGACAAAGTTTATAAATAGAAGTGCTTGGTCTATGAGAAAGCTTCCTATTGACCTAAGTGGAGCATTATATCTGAGTTACGAATTCGAAGAGCTACCACACCATTTGAAACGATGTTTTCTTTATTGTGCCTTGCATCCAGAAGATTGGTTCATCCTTTGTGATGATCTTATCGGGTATTGGATTGCTGAAGGTTTTGTGGAAGAGCAAGAAGGACAACTTCTAGAAGATACAGCCGAAGAATATTACTATGAGTTAATATATAGGAATCTCCTTCAACCAGAGCGTACATATTTTAACAATATTATGTGCACAATTCATGATCTTCTAAAGCAACTAGCATTGCATTTATCAGGAGATGAAATTTTTTTACGGAGAACCACAAGCATTGGAGGCTAAAACATTGTCCAAATTACGACGTGCTTCAATTTATACTAAGAATGATTCTACGGTGTTCTCTCATGTGGACAAGGAACACACAAGAGCAAGGACTTTGAATATTCAATGCAACAAATCATCAGTAGTTGAAAATACAATTTTAAACAGATTTCCATGCCTTAGAGTTTTAAACCTGACTGGTTCTCCAATAGAAAAAATTCCACATTGTATTGGTGATTTGATCCATCTAAGATTACTTGATCTTGATAACACTAACATATATTGCCTCCCAGAGTCCATCGGTTCACTGAAAAACCTGCAAATACTAAACTTGGATCGGTGTGTTGCTTTACATAGACTCCCTATGGCGATTACTCAATTGTGTAATTTAAGGCGTCTTGGTCTTTCCCATACACCAATAAATGAGGTTACAAAGTGGATAAGCGGGTTGAAATTCCTAAATGATTTAGGAGGATTTTCTATTGGTGGTGGAAGTGGGAATACTAAAAGACAAGATGGATGGAACATGGACGAGTTGGGCCCTCTTTCACAACTGAGGCGCCTTGATATGATCAAATTGGAAAGAGCAACTCTCTTTTCTGGTACAGATTTATTGCTAACATCCAAGAGGCATCTTAAAGTTTTGTATCTTTGCTGCAATGGATTGACTAATGAAGTGCATTCTGATGGAGAAGTTATCAATAATGAGATGATATTTGAACAACTGACCCCTCCGCGCAACCTGGAAGATCTATCTATTGTGAAGTTCTTTGGTCGTAGGTATCCCTCTTGGCTTAACAGTACCATTTTGTCTTCGCTAAAACACCTAGAACTCTTAGGATGCAAATCTTGCATGCATCTTCCACCAATTGGGCGTCTACCTTACTTGAAATATCTGAAAATTTTGGGGACAAACATTGCAAAGATCGGATCATAAGTTCTTGGCTTTGGAGTGGATAATCCAGAATCCGTAGAGGTAATTGCTTTCCCCAAGCTTGAATGTCTAGTCATCACTGATATGTCCAACTAGGAGGAGTGGTCCTTTGTCGAAGAAGCTACACCAATTCAAGATGGGGAACAAGATGGGGATAATGTGAGGCAAAAAGGAAAATCTCCACCTCCAAAGTTGTAGCTTCTACCTTGTCTAGAGAAGTTGTACATTTATGGCTGCCCCAAGCTAAGGGCCCTCCCACAACAACTTGGACAAGCAGCCACTAGATTCAAGGAGCTCCATATAAGAGGAGCAAACCGCTTGAGGGTGGTGGAGGACCTTCCATTCCTTTCAGATTGTCTTTCAGTTCGTCGATGTGAAGGCCTTGAGAGGGTCTCAAATCTTCCACATTTGAGAAAGTTGTATGTTGGTGTTTGCCCAAATTTGTGCATCGTTGATGATTTGAATAATTTAGGTCTACTGCTGAAGACCAAAGATATGCAAGGGATGTCTTCACAGTGGGTGCCTTAGCTGCGTGACCAACGTCTCCGTCTTCACCGTGAAGATCTAGATGTCTACACATGGCGTAGGGATCGAGAGATGCCCAATTTCATGACAAAATTATCACAAGGTATGGACCATGGTTATTTAATTTAATCTTGAATCATTATAGCACAACTTCTTGTCTTGATTGATTGCATCATTTAGATTCCATTATGTTTAGTAATCAGTATTATGATAAGTAGTTGGCCCTTTTACATTTAACAAAAAGAATACCATTCCCTAGAAGCATTATCCATCAACATTTACGAAAGAACCGATCATCACGTTGTACATTAGAGAGTACATGGCCAACTTTTGTTTACTTCTAGGTCAAATATAAGCTACCTGTTCTATTTCTTCCATAATGTTTAGTGTCACAAAATCGATGCTAATATATGTAAACCTAATCATGTCTTTTTTTTTAAAGTTTGCAACCACTAAATTGTGCACTGTACCATGACTGTGTAAGGATATCCACAGAGCCTGTAATCTCCGCACAACACATGCACCCCCAACACACACAACCCCACATGCATGCATAATGAGGAGCTAGTAACGTCATGTGAACAGCATAGTAGCTACATAATCAAAGATTTCGTGGAAGTTTATGTTTATGCAGGTTAGTTTGTGATTTTTGTGATGGAATAGTAACAATAAAACTGTTGGATGCATATGTCTGCATGTTTCACAAATTAATATGATCTCTAAAATAATTAAATTGACAATTAACAATGTAATCCATTTTTTCAGAGAAAGAATATGAAGTGAAGAGATCGCGGCAAACCAAATATTCTGCTTTTGAGGTGGATTACATGACGATGGTTCATTCCTCAGGTGGACCCTCTTATTGAGAAGTCAACAATCCCTTGTAGCGTAGTGGAAGTAACTACAGTTGAAACCCACTAAATAGAACTTAAAAAAAATGTTTGTCTAGATACTACACTAAACTCTACCTCGGATGCTCAGAGACACCATCAAGTTCTCTAGAACATTTTACAATAGTGGCGGACTCTGGTGTATTTTACTGGTAGTAGAATTTAATCTTTTCTGTTGATCTATTTTTATCCAACGGTTGCGATTAAATTATACTACCAACAATACTATATGTAGTAGAAATTTAAAGGGATAATATTGTCCTTTTTATTGTGATCTTTATTGCAAAAAGCAAAATTACAAAATACTGCTAAATTAACAAATTACAAAAATACCATTTGTCTAAGTATGCACCGGAGAGTTGCCCAGTTAGTGTGGAGATGTTCCGTCTTGAATTCCTATAAATCTCTTGAAGTTGTGATATGTTTGGTCTTGATCTTCATGAATAACTCTGCCGTGCATAATGAGTCGATCAATACAAGTATGCCTTGCAATAATATTGTAAGGTGGACATCTTTTTATAGGAAATATGTACGTGTGTAAATTCGATACATTTTTAAGTTGTGTTTTGAATCCATGCGATGATACTTATTCTGTGATATAGACATATAATCAGAAACATATCTTAAAAAATGTAGACATGTCTCAAGTTCTAAATTTGGCATTTGTTCAGGAACATATTTAAAAATTTGTAAGCCATTCCACATATGTCATTTTCTAAACAAATTTCACACATGACATACTAGATATAATGATATATTAAAACATATCCCAAATTCAAATTCTTATGCCCAACATCTCAAATCTGAAGGAATATATATTCCCTCCATCTCAAAGTAAGTGCAAGTGCACTTACTTTGGAACAGAGGTATTACAGAGGGACATATCTCAAACACTAATATTCACACATGGAAAATATCAATACATGGTTATGAGTTAGGACATATCTCATTTTTCTTTACACACTTGCAACATGTATCAATTTTGTCTAGACATATTTCAAACTGGAATACAATTATGCTTGTACACATGCTTTAAACATACCATACGTCATGAATATATCTCAGATTTTGTGCATGTCAACAGAAACACTCAGGATATGATTTTTTTTTATTCCGAGGTGCTAGAAAAAGATAAATAGTAGCATTAAACATTTTGAATAAATCCGGTGTGAACTCAGTATGGACTAAGGAAGGAACCAATCTGGTTAGAAACTTCAGAATAATCCGTGCCCGCTGTTGTGCTGAACCAGAAAACTGCTAGCATATCACATCCAGAAAACTTCAACAAAATCAAGAGTTTCCTTGCAAACTGAACAAGAAATATCTAGTCCAACAAAATACCAGAATAAAAAAACAAGCAAAATTTTCCTGCATTTCAGAAATTCATTGAAGCAGTTTGGCTGGCCATGTCAAAAACCAAAAGAGAAAAAAATTGCAAAATAATGATATGTTATAAAGTCCGAAGTCTAGAGAGCGAGTGCAGGTGGTGGTGAATACATGAGCTCAGAACACCATTGTCAAAGTCAAACAAAATAAAAAAAACATAATTAAGAAGTGGAACTTGCTAATTCAGTTGGACTAGTAACAGACAAGAAGAGATGCAACATCACACTCAACGTTAGCAGATGGTGATTAGAGGGACAACCGCGCATGCCCGTACGTGTCTGGTCTGAACTAGGAACATGGCCGCTACGGTGACCATGGACATGTTGGAGGAAGTTTAGATTCTGATAAGCAGCTGCTTGATAGCTAGTTTCTAAGAATCTGGAAAAACTCATAACCCAGTTTCTCCAGCTTTTGGATTCTTCGTTCATTTTTTAGAATCTGTAACTCAGAAGCTGTGGACCGTTTATGACAGTTTCTGGCAGAAGCAGCTTTAAAAAAAAAACTACAGCGGGAAGAAGCTCCCTAAACAGGCCCAATGCCATGGATGTGCGGCCTTCTCCTCGATGTCATGCTCCTTGTAGAAGTGGAACCATCTTCCTATCCAACGGATCTAGAGGCGTCTGAGTCCTAGGCGCGAGCTTTGTCTCTACGAGCCTATCAGTCATCTATCGAGTTGCTCGATCAGATGCACACGAGCTCCGGTTTGCTAGATCCGATCGATGGAGTCATGTCCATGGAGGGATGAGTTGGTGGACGGCGCGGAGACCAAAAGCCATCTCCACCCTCTTTTTCCTCTCGCGTTGGAGAAAACTACATATCTATCATCGCATAAAAATGGCTTCGTCATAATACAATTAATAAAATGGGCTTGGCTGAAACACCATCCTCAACGGAGGGCAGTTTGATACTTTGCCATTTTCTTTAATATAGGGCTAATGATTTACCTTCTTTTTTGTGTCGAAAATGCCCTTGGGCTTTGTATTTTTCTTCTCCTCTTAACGATGGCGGTACGGCGGAGCCGCGGAGGTGCTCTCTTTGGTGTGGAGGCTTCCTGCGCTTGCAGTCTCTTCCTTCCCCTGCTGCCTCCCATTCCCTGTCTGTTTCTGTCGTTCGCTGGCCCTTAGTTGGGGCGGAGGCGGAGGTGCGGTCGACGGTAGCAGTCGCCGCCGCCGCCGGGGCAGCCGGCTTGACGGTGGCAGGGATGCACGGTGGGGGCCGAAAACTTTTATATGCGTGTTTATCGTAGCGATCTAAAATTTAAAGCTTAAAAATAAACATCGATGAAAAACTCTTAAAATCAATTTTAAATTTAAGGTCGAAAGTTTACATTTCGGTTATAAACCAAACCCAAAGCCAATAAATGACCTAGAAGAATGATCCAAACCATTGAATTATAAGTCCTAAAGTTGTTCAACTACCAGTAGTAAAGGGTGGTAATATAAATAAATTTAGCTCATTTTTACGAGACTGGATTTAAGAAGAAGAGATTGGTTCTACTTATTTCATATTATACCATAGAATTAGTTATTCTCCTGCGCTCAGTACGCATGCATGTTGGCTTAATTATGACAAAATCCATTTCAATGGTAATACCGTACTAGTACCATATACTGTTTGCAAATATTTGCTGTGTAGGGTAAAATTAGGTCAAACTCTCATATTCGACCATTATTAATTTCTCAAATATTTAGTTTAATAAAAATAAATTTACCTCAACACATACTATTATAATATGATGGCTTATTAAATTTTATGTATAGACTTATCCCAATATAAAATTTATGGTCAAAATTTTAAAAGTTTAATTAAATTTTATCTTAAAATAAAATATTTGTGAACACATTCCGTAGGCAGTTGTACGTGTATGGGCAAGCACAATGTGGCATAAGAACGAGCCATAAGCCCTTATGGCTAGAAATATACATCGTGAACTTTAGTAGTAAAACAATGGTGGCAAAAAGTGACGTTAAGCTTAGAGCTTTAACTTAAGAAATAAAATAATAAAATAAATACATGCACATGACAGCTAGTTTATTTGCTAGAGGTAAAATTAGGATTTCACATATAGATGTGGGACCCATATTAATATCTTTCTTGCTTTAACCATCGTGCCAATGACATAAACATTGATGATACATTGATACCCTTAGACCGCTTTCGTTGTCCCCTATAAGTTAATTTATCCCCCTCGTTTTCCACGTGCACACTTACTGAACTGCTAAACGGTATATTTTTTGCAAAAAATTTCGATAAAAAAGTTGTTTTAAAAAATTATATTAATCTATTTTATATTTTTTTAATAATTAATTAATCATGTACTAATCTATTATCATGTTTTCCGTGTGTCTCAGATGAACACGGCCTTAGCACCTACTGGTTGAATGCTTCTAGTATTATGTGTTCCCTTCCCTTCAAGTAAAGTTCATTTGCACATGCCAATGGCATCCCACTTTAACAAAAGTAAAAGGAAAGAAACATGGCATCTAAAATAGATACTTGCCTCATTGCGCAAGTAATTTGAAGGTACATAACTTTAAAGCATGAGAATTTGTTTGAAACACAAGTACCACACTGCCTGGAAGCTGGCCTATCGTCAGAAGGTAGATGGCGCGGCTGTGAACTTGGCCCTAACGGTGTTTCAGATTCTAGTTTTGGTGTTATGGTCCATCGATTTTAAAGAGTAAATTTCATAAATATATCTGTACTTTAATAAAACTACCATAAAACTAAACTAGATATTTAAGATGTTCTATCACAAAATACAAATTTAGCATCTAATTTATCATAAAACTACATATTTAAATGTAAGATCACAAAACTACAGATTAACAAAACTATGGGTTCATAAACTACATAAATCATCAAACCACAATATTTATAAGTAGTAATAGTAGTAATTTGAACTCTAAAATATATAGCACTGGGGTAATTGTTTTTAATAAATCTATAGTTTTACAATACGTGCGTAGTTCTCATAAAACATGACACGTTTGGTGTGTATATATATATATACACACCATTTTAACTACATAGTTTTCCAATAGTTTAGTTAAACCATCCGCATTTTTCAGTTCGCTCGTTTAAAAAATTCGTGTTCTGTCATATGTATATGTAGAATACTTCCTCCATTCAAAAATAAATATATATTGGATTAACAGAGATTAAGTTTAAGAAGAACAAAATGTGCATTAAGGAAGGAAGCGTGGGTAGATAAGTAGAGCTTCATCTCGAAGTCTCTGGTAGAGGGGCGGAGGCGGAGGCGGAGGCAGAGGCAGCAAGGCGAGTCGTTCCGCCGCCCACAGCCTGAGCGCCCGTACGCCGTGCCGCCGGCGCTACCGGCTCGCCCGCGTGCCCGAGCTCGTGACAGGCTAGAGGAAGAGCGGAGTTCGTCTAGCCCTCTTTCCCCTCCAATTCTAGCGGCTTCCATCACCGGGGCTAGGAGGGGGTCTAGGTAGTCAGTATATCCCGTAGTAGGGTTAATTATTTTGCTTTGTTTATGTTTTTTTTTCTGTGAAGCTCAAGAGGTTACCGGCGTCGTGTCCTCTTGTTTCGGTGCAAAACCATGATTGTTGATCTCTCGTGGTGGTAGCTTCGAGTTTTTCCATGGCGTCTTCAAACTGGATGTGCTACAAGTTTGCTTTTAGCAGGTTATGCTGGCCTTCAGCTTCATCTCTAGCGATACATCGACAAGAACGTCGACCTTCTTTGTCTACGGAGATGGATCTTCAAGGTGTGGCTGAACTTTCTTATTGCAGTCAATGAAGCTTCAACCTCCATTAGAGGCCCGTTTGGGTTTTCTTCTTGGCGTTCATCTATAGCTACTTGTGGTCATCAAATCATCGTCATCGCCATAGGTATCTTCGTCTAGGCGGAGAAACAGCGAAGGGCCTAATTACTTTTTCTTGGATCTTCTGAAGTTCTTTGTTGTAAAAGTTTTGAGCTTAGGTTAATTTGGCCATCTTCAAGGGTCCACCTTGCTAAATAAAGTCTATAGCTACTTGTAGTTTAATTCTTGGTGTTAAGGAATACTCATGATATGTGTATTTTTCTTTATACCAAATAAAGTGCATGAGTTAAAAAAAAATTGAAGGAAGCGTGATTCAGGGTAATTGTAAACAGATTGATGATGGAAAAGTAATGCTACATACTATTGAGCAGCACTCCTTTCTATCAAAAATATTCATTGTTGAGAATTGTTTAAGCTGATCATAAAATTTCAAAAATCAATATTATGTTAGAACTAAATTTTAATATATATATATACATCGTTGATTCGTTTGACGTCGTTGACTTTCGGGTATACGTTTGACTATTTGTCTTATTCAATTTTTTATGTAAATATATAAAATTATAAATCATTTTTAAAATATATTTACTAGTAAATCAATAACAACAGAATAACTAATAATTATATATTTTTTAAATAAGATGAACAATGGATTCAAAAGTTAACCTTATCAAATAAATTAAAATGTGGAAGCAACCTATACTCCTATAAAAGAAGTAGTGGTACCCTCACTACAGTTTTACAATTTAACTCTCAAATTTCTTAATATTAAAAACCAGTTAAATATAGATCGATATCTACATATAAATTTAAATTAAGGTGACCATTTCATATAAGAAAATTTGATAACACATTATTAAATCTGTAGCAAAGCACGGGTATTTAACTGCTACCTCCGTTACATAATATAAGATGTTTGATTTTTTTTTAACGTTTGATCATTCGTCTTCTTAAAAATTTAGTACAAATATAAAAAAATGACAAATCATGCTTCAAATTCTTTTGATAATAAAGTCATAAGTAAAATAAATGATATTTTTATAATTTTTTTGAATAAGTAAAGATAGTAGTATATATGATAGCCCAGCTTAGCAGCAGCTCCGCTCGAGTCGTTAGCAAACTAGTCCGTTAGTTGGTTATTTTAGCCGGCAGCAACAGCGGCAGCTGTGGCGGAGACGCCTCCGCTCTCCCTGAGCCGTTGAACCCCACCCACCACCACCACCGCCGCCACCACCATGGCGTCCGCGTCGCGGCTGCTGCCGCCGCCGGCGCCCTCCCCGTTCCACCACGCCCACGCCCAGGCGACGCCCCTCCCGTCGCCCGCCGCCCGCCAGACCCATCCGCGGCGGCGCCTCCGCGGGTGCCGCTTCGCAGCCGCCGCGGCCACCGCCACCGCCACCGGTGGAGACGGAGCGCTGGTGCTGGAGGGGGGCGGCCCCGGCGGCGCCGCCGGGGTGGCCGTGCGGGAGTTCGTGACGCTCGACGAGCTCCGCGCCGCCGTGCGCCTCCGCATCCGCACGTTCTACGAGTACGCCACCGACTCCTACGGCGCCGAGGTGATTGATTTGATTTGATTCCCTTTCCTGCTCGATCGTTTGCTAGGTGGGATGGCCGAGGCGGCCGCAAATTTGGCGAGATTTTTTCCACTGTCTCTGAATAGTGATGAGAAGATATTGCATAAGAATATTACACAGCATTGTGGTTTGCGATTAACAAAGTATACCACTTTTGCAAGCATTCTGACTTTCTTTGAGTTATGTTAGATTTGGGTAGCAGGGAATAAGTTACAAGTAACGAATTAGCTCCTCAATTCCCAATCATGAGCAGATCAGGCAATAGAACACAGTTTCCCTAGTTATTATGCCATTCAACTCTATCTTTTGCACAAGATGCAAATGCACCATTGATGATTGAGAAATATAATTTGGACATGGGCCATTGTCTTTTTTGTTTGGTTTTTATGTTTGTTCGAAACCACTCCTTTTGAATGAGTACATTTAACTGTCAGTATATGTAAATGACCATTTTAGTTGCAAAATAATGCCACATTTGTATGAATCATAAAGCATTTTTAATAAAACTTCCTTCTTTAATCCCAGTGTCTTTCTTTTTCCTTGTTTTACCTGGGCTCAGCTGTGAACCATCTTAAGTTCTATTAGGATCTCAGAAAATCTCTGGCAGACCGGGAGTATGAAGCATTGCAAGATCGAATTTCTGGGAAGATGATCAATTTTCAAAGAGTTTCATGTATAAATGGGACAGTCCCACTGCTGCCTTCCTTGGCATCGGCAGAGGAGCTTTGCTCTACATGTAAGGTATAATGTTATATATCATGCCATCAAATTGATTTTTTTTTTGCACAAAACTCTTCTCCGTTTAATGTAACTAAAGTATACAGTGATGAAGGAATTTTCATGTATTCCATTTGTATATAATACTTAAAACAAAGAAGTGTTATGTGGCATGTGTTTTGTACATTGCATATGGCTCTTCTGAGAACTGAGAGTAGGGGACTCGCCCTAATCTAGACATTGATAGGGTTCAATCTAGATCTGAGGCTTGGCTGAAGAAGAGAAGAGACCTGGTATAAGACTTTGTTCATTCTTAATGGAAAGGGGTCTAGTTGGCAACCTTGTAGTTATACATATAAATAGGATGGTTTAACTGTTGAGAAAATATGCCAAAATAGATAACAAACCAAACTAATATTAGTCTTATACTTAAGTAAGGAATCTAACTGAAGGGTGTAAGTTCTGTTTGCATGAACAGCGTGGGAACATGCACAGCCCGGGGCCCCTATGGCCCAAGCTTACAACAGGAAGACATTTGGGAAAGGATATTTCCTGGGGTCACTGTAATTCATTTTTATCACAAAAACAGAGCATTGAAAATGCCAAATTTGTGCTGTGGAGTTTGGCAATACTTTTTCTTTCTCACAATAGTATGGTGGTACTTGTTTTTGCTGGGTTAGCCGAAAGAAAGGCCAACCAAATTTCATTAAGAGGAGAATTTACAGAAGTTTTACAAGGGTGCCGTGAGGTGTCTCACAGTCGGAGAGATGGAGGCCACCCCCCCCCCCCCCCCCAAGCGGTTACAGCATGCGGACTACTCGCGGATACAACGCAACTTCACCTCTCTTGTTATTTATTCTTCATTGTGTGACTTTTTGCAACTTCACCTCTCTTGGCCCAGATGTTGTTTTTAGAGCACATATGCATCTAGTACTCATTTCTAACAGGATAATCCGTGGATGCTAGAATTTTCCACTGAAACCTGATGTCTTGTTATATTTCATTTGCACTTTCAGTTTATGGAAGATGGAGAAGAAAGAATTGTAGTTGGTAGTTTAGACCTTAATCAGTGTCTTTGGCTGCCAGATGAACTCACTGGAAAGAGGCCTGGGGTAAGGTTGTTTATTTCTTTTGAATTATATTCTAGTAAAAAAATCATGGAACTAAGGATGAATATTGATTAATGTTGTAACTTAAATTAATTGCTTTGCTTTAATCAATTGAGTTTCTATTAGTTTCAAGCATACTTAGCTAATTTATAGTTCAAATATTCAATACTTGCGTGCAGATGACACACACTTGTTTTACTTACATATTTTCTCATTACGTTATCAAGTAAATATGAGTTGCATTTGGAATATCCTGTGGTATGCTTGGATATTTTTATTGCATAGGTGAGAATATGATCCAAAATGCTGGTTTTTATGAATTAAAAGAACATTTTTTCATTTTTCAAAGAATTATAGTATTGTCTTTTGTCATACACATGAATAGGTAAATGAATCCAGCCATACAAGGGCTTATCTGAGCAATGTTTGTGTTGCTAAGGAGCTTCAAAGAAATGGATTGGGTTATGCATTGGTTGATAAGTCTAAGAAACTGGCTCGTGAATGGGGTAAATCTATTTCACTTAGCTTGCTTAACCCATTTGCTTTCATTTATTTTGATGATGATATATACTTATCATGGCAAATGCATTGGTAATTAACTTGTCAATATCCAGCACAACAATACCTTTTAGAAACTGAGCGTTCAATCGGTTAGTTTTATAAAATCCTATTCATTTCTGATGAGCTTGAATCATCGATTAGCAGACTTGTTCTAACTATTGAATCAGAAATATCCAAAACACAGACAGTAACTGCTACTCACAAGTCACAAGACAATAAGACATCTGATTGCTTTCTGTTGACAGAGTTGTACCAAATGTTTCCGCGATTTAGGAGGGCTAATTGACCATAAAAGTAGCACCAGTGCTTTTCCCTTATTTCTATGTCGTTCACCAATGTTCAATTTGCTTGTATGTGAAAAACTTTGGCAGGTATAACTGATTTGTATGTGCATGTTGCCATCAACAATGAAGCAGCACAGAAGTTGTATAACAAATGTGGATTTGTGTATGAGAGTGAGGAGCCTGCATGGAAGGCTAGGTTCCTTGGGCGGCCTCGAAGGCTGCTTCTGTGGCTCGATATGAAGAAAGACCATGTGTGATTTTACGTGTAAATATCATTGTTTATAGTTATGTCCTTCCCATAATATATATTAATTCATATATTGTTTTTCACTTCCTGATGTCAAATTGATTAAGAAAAGTGACTGATGTCAAAGTGAAATGATCCCTTCTCTCTTTCTCGTGTGTTGTTTGCTTGTTCTGCACAAGCTACTCAGTTCGTTCAGATTCTAGAGTACAACTCCTGTTCTTTGAGCAATCGGACCAGAACAGAATTATGGACTATGAAGAAAGTACAAAGCTATGATAATTTGCAAGGATCAAATATTACTACTCTCTCTGTCCCAAAATAAGTCTATTTTTTAAGTTGTTGCATGCAATTTTTGACTCTTCATCTGATTTGAATATTTTTTATGATTAATATTTTTATTGTTATTAGATGACAAAACATAAATAGTACTTTACGTGTGACTAATTTTTTGAGTTCTGTATAAATTTTTTAAATAAGACGGATGGTCAAACGCTAAACAAAGAAACTAAAAAATAAATTCTTTCTAGGATGGAGGTAGTACTAATAATTTAGCATATGACAAAACCCATGATTTGATGACATTTTCAAAATTCTTGAATAATATTTTCGTATACAACATTTCTTTTTGAACGTGTCATCAGGGTTAACCAAACCACTCGTTAATGTGCGTTTATCACCGGGGTATGGCAATGAAAATGGCACGGTAAACCCACCAATTTCAAATAAATTAAAAATATAATACAAGAAAATACTTGTAAGCTGTAACAAGTAAAATCATAATGACAATACAGTTTGTCGATCATTGATGAATCCAGCGGTTACCCTACAGAAAGAGAAAATCTAACAAATACCACGGACAAACACTTAATTCTAAGAAATACCATTGACAAGTGTGAGTTCTAAAAAATGCAATCGTATAAACGAATTTGTCTAAGAAATACCATCACCGTTAGGGTTCCGCTAACTTTTTTTCATTAAGTGCTATAGTGTGATCAGTGTATTTAACGGCGGAAATGGACGGAGTCCTAACGGCGATGGCATTTCTCGATGGCATTTCTTAGAACTCGCATTCGTCAATGATATTTCTTAGACTTAGACGTTTGTCAATGATATTTTTTAGATTTTCTATATCAAATACTAATATAGATGATGAGCTTAGTGAAAATATAGATGACTTTTATATAATATAGAGTGTATAGGATTACATTCATTTGTACCAAATTGGTATAGAGATATTAAGTCTAAAATATATTGAGAGTATAATCCGAAGATTGGAGAATATTCAGATAATAGGAGAAATCCTGATAAAAATATAATGAAAGAATAATCCAAAGATTGGAGGATATTCAGATATTCAAAGTAAAATGAATTTGGGCGAGTAAAAATAGCAGAAGAGTCTATAGATTCGACTGCATTCACCTGCCCACAAGGTTATTATGAATGGCATGTTATGCCATTAGGGTTTAAAACTGCACCGACCCTATTCGAAAGAAAAATGCATAATATATTTAATGAAATCAAGATTTGTATTAGTCTATATAAACGACATGCTAGTACTCTCAAAAACATATCAGGAGCATATTGCTCATTTGGAAATATTTTTTAGAAAGGTAGAACAAAACAGGTTAATTTTATCTAAGGAAACATTAGAAATTTGTAAAGATAAAATCAATTTCCTTGGTCATGAAGAAAAATACACTTGCAAGAGCATATCGCTAAGAAAATCTTAGAATTTACTGATGTCATGAAGGATAAAAAAACAACAACAATTCTTAGAAATAGTAAATTATGCTAGAAATCATATAGACAATTTAGCAAAACTAGCAGGAAATTTATATTTGAAATTAAGAAAGATGACCAAAGATCTTTAATTCTATAACCATTAGGTTAGTAAGAATAATAAAGAAAAGGGTAAAAGGATTAAAACCTTTGGAATCACCGTTAGACAATAACTATTTCATTAATGAAACTGATGCATCTCAATAAGGTTGGGGTGCTGTGTTAAAACAAAGATCTACTAATAGAAGAGAAAATATGCAGTTATATCTCTAAAAGCTATAACTTAGGATCGGGAGATACTTGCAATAATTAAGTGATAATGTTTTTGGGATTTATCTAGGTTTGTAAGAATTTACAGTAAGAACACAAGGCAAAGCAATATGCAGATATTACGACCTACTTAATACGAAAAAGAGTTACAATAGGAGGTGGAACTTATTTGAGGATATTATTACTGTTATATTTGAGTGTGTTAAGGGAAAAGATAATTGTTTACCTGATATCTACTCTCTGGTTTACCTATTTTGCAGGGATGCAGAAGTCTATGAATTATAATAGAGTTGAATTCTTCACTTTTGGAGAAGACTAGACAACAAGCTCAAAATATTGCCACCAAATTACTATAAATTTAAACAAAAACACTTAATCTTTAATGAAGTGTAGGAATGTTTTTTATACCAATATAACAATAATAAAAGAGACGATACTAAATAGCTTTGTTGAATATTTTCACCTTCTGAATGAATTAATGCCAGTTACAAAAGACCCTTAAGTACGAAAGCCCATGTATGTGGTGTTTAATGGAAAGCTCCCAGGAGTTTATACATCATTGAAGAAATAAGTGCCCAATAAATAGATGAAAAGTTAATGGAATGAATATCATGAAAAATATTAAAATATTTATGAAGCACTAAGCAAAGCTAGAAAAAATTTGGGGACAAATTACTACATGGAGCCCATTGCAAAAGAATATATACAAAAATACAAGAGGGTTAGAAATAAGAAAGCTTCATAGTCTGTATATTATGCAAATATAAAAGAAGAGTGGTCCTCTAACAAACTCTACATATAAAGTATACTTAAACAAGTGAGTGGACTACCTAGATTGTGAACATATCATAAAATTTGAATAAGATTCACCACAATAGAAGAAATGATTAAAAGAAAAATATTTAAATAACTAAAGCAGTATATAAATAAAAATTTTGGGAAAATGGAAAAGGCATATAATAAAAAAAATTGATGCATCCTTGTTCAAGGCGGATACAATGGATATTTGTCATCATGGGCAGCCATAAAAGGCATTATAGCTAAAATGTAATGAATATTAAATTGATAAAGAATTAACAATCATTTGGGAGTGGTAAGCCTAACCTAATTACCTATAGCCTATTAATTATCCAAAAATATTTTTAGTGAATGACATATCACTACCAAGAATGTTGTGAAAAATATAGATTTCGGAGAAAAACAAATTAAGACATAAGTACAGATGTGTGTCCAACACCGGTGAGCAAGATAAGAAGCTCCACCATCTTGTGTATGCTAGCTCGTGAACCACCAGGGATGGTGGAGATAATGTTGAAGCGTGAGGAGCTTCTCCTCAAGCATCTATAAAGGGAGGAGCTGCCATGCCAAGAGGGACATCGAGAAAGCGATAGTGCAGTCAGGGTTCATAAAAACATTTCATCCTTAGTACCATTACCCTGTTCAGTCTAAATTGCTAGTATATTGGAGCACGGACTAACATAAGTTTTTGTAAGGTGAGCAGAACTCTTGTATCTTCTTTCAGGGTTTCCAAAAGGGAAAACCATATGTAAGCTCGTTTATCCCATTATAAAGTAATTTTTCTTTAAGCATCTCTATTTATTTGTTCCAATCGAAGTTTAGATTAGGAATCTATGGGACAAACCTATTCGGTAGTTCACTTTCATAGCCTGAATCACTCAAAGATATTATGAGAAACTGTATTTTTAGATAAGTGTTTGGTATTTTTCATGTAACTCAGTTTGATGACTTAAGTTATAAATTTGGTGAAATCATAATTACAATATAGTTTATCAATACATGCACGCATGACACATAGTATGTCATTAGATTACTAAAGGACTCGCAAAACTATGTGTGCTCGTACTGACAGACTATGCGTATCTTAGTGTAGTATTTTATTATATGATTTTTAATAGTGTCATATCATCCAGGCATATTTAAGTGGATAAATGAAACAAGTGTTCTCAATGCAAAATTACTCATTGTGAATGTTTCGATCTAATTTAATGAACCTCTCTCTTGTCATCATAAATCCTACGTCACACCGCTAGTTTTGCATATATAACATATCATTTAATGATATTGAAACTCTCATGAAACCCGACTTAGAGTGGCCTAACAAAATGCACGAAAAGATGGTCCATTGGAGCATACAAGGTGAGTTTAGTGTGAGAATTGTGCGTAGAGAGGGTAATGGGTTCCGAACACTGATCTCCAATATTGCTCTGTTTATGGGGCATTTGGGCACCATTGAAGGCCAAGCAGTTTTAACTGCTTACATTCCGTCGTCTAGTGGCGGAGGGCTCAGTCTAGCGACGTGCAGCAGAGCAGAGCATGGCACAGCTGTGAGTGATTGAATATTAGTTTGAATAGAAGATGGATAGGAAAGGAAAATGGAAGAATAGAACATGTTTTTGGTACGGCTTTACATTCTCTTTCTATTTCTCTACATCAATGTATCTATCTATCTCCATTGTCAATTACTAATTTTTTGTTGATTTTTGTTTTGCAGAGGGCAATAGCAAATTATTCATATCATGTATGCACTATGGCCCCATGCTCTAGCGTCAAATCTAAATTTAATTTCAATGCCTGCTTATGCGTTTTCAATTTAAATGCTAGACTTCATGTACTTGTAGTGTCACACCCAGAGTTTTGTCCCAAGTCTAAAATTGTAAAAAAAGAATCCGTAAATAATAATTGGCTTAATTAACTCAGGAAAAATCCCTCTAAAAGAACTTAATCTAATTTAATCGAGGTTCGCAAATCAATTAACAGGATTTAAACTTAAATTAAAGAAGTATAAAATTTGGCCAAACAAATTAATTTAAAACTCGGCAAAAGTGGGGCTTTCCTTTTTTCCTCCTATTTCCTTTCTTTTTCCCTTTCTTCTTAAATTGGGCCGAAGTCCAATTTTCCTCCTCTCTCTTTTTCTTTTTCCTTTTTTCTTTTTCCCCTCTTCCTTCCTGGGCCGGCCCAGCCGAGCTGGCCCACCTCTCCCTCCAGGCCGGCCCAGCCGAGCCGGCCTCTTCCCGCTGCCTGGCCTGCTTCCTCCTCCCCTCTCCCGCGCGCCTTCCCCCTCCGCCTAGGCCGCTGGCCACTTGGCCCAGCTCGCTCGCCCCGCCTCGACCCAGTGCCCGCGCACCGCCGAAGTCCGCCTTGCCTCCCTCCTCCCTCGTGCCACTGACAGGCGGGGCCCGCCTGTCAACGACCGCGCCTGCGCCCGCGCCGGCCGAGTCCGAGCCCGCGCCGCGCCGCCGCTGACTCCCACTCCTCTGCCGCAACCGCCGCCGCCGAATCCGGCTCGTCGCCGACTCGGTCTCCTCTGCAACCGCCGCCCCGCCCTAGCCGGCGCTGCCACCCTATAAAACCCCCAGCTCTCCGCCTCGCTGCCACTTTTTGCCTCACCCGTACACCGCCGCTTCCTTGCCGCCGTCGACCGATCTCGCCGTTGACCGTCGGACCTTGCCGCCCACCCGCGTCACCACCTCCGCCTCGGCTTCGCCGACTTTCCGCCATCTTCACCGCCGCTGGAGGACGTTCGAGCACCCTCGCCACCTCCTCGCCCTTTTCGCCATCGTGCCCGACTTCGCCGTCCGCGCGTCGCCGATTGCGCTCGGATCGACGCCGCCCTCGCTTCGTCCGCCATCACCCGTTCCTCCTCAACGCCGACTTGCTGCAGCCCTCCGACGCCGTCGGTGAGCCCTCCCCTCCTCTCTTCCTCTCTTTTTCCGCCGTCGTTGGGTCTCCTCGCCGCCGCGTCGTTGCCAGGTGCCATGCGCTGCCGGCGCTCGTCGCCGCATCTCCGCCCGACGTCGTCGTCGCCACGCGGTCGCCAAGCCGTCGCTGCCGGCGCCCGCCCTCGCCTCCACCTCCAGGCGCCATCGCCATCGCCCCGGGCCATGTGATGCCGCCCGTCGCCTTGCGTCGCTCGTCGTCGTCGCCGTGGTGGCCCCGCCGCCGTCGAAGCGCCGCCGGGCCCGGCGCGTTGTCGCCGCCTCCTCCCCGTGCCGGCGCCGTCCTCCGTTGCCCTCCTCTTGGTGCGGCCGACGTCTCCGTCGTCGCCGCCGGTCGCGCCATCGCCGCCGCGCTCATCGCGTCGTGGCCGTCGCCGAGCCGCGCCGTCGCCGCCTGCCACCGCCGCTCGCTCGTCGCCGGCGTCGCCTTCCCCTCTCGGCCGAGGCCGCCTCCCCCTCCTCCTCTGCTCTGGGCCACTCATGAGTGGGTCCCACTTGTCAGCCGTCGACCGCCCCTTCCCTCCTCTCTCTTTTCCCCGGGCCCCACCTGTCAGCCCCTCATCCTCCCCTCTCTCTCACCGACAGGTGGACCCCACCCATCAGCGCCGCCTCCTCTCTCCTCGCTGACGTCAGCAGCCCCATTAATTGCGCAATAATTGATTTAGAACTTTTCTGTTTAGTTTAAAGATCCAGAAAACTTCTAAAATTCATAAGTAATTCATCTAGTCTCCGTTTAGGTCCATTCAAATTTCATTAAATTCATAAAATTGTTAAGAATCCATTAAAAATACTTTCTTTTGCTGTTTCAGTAGATTTTGTGCCTGTTTTATTTATTTTTGTGCTTTGTCGCTTAGATTCGGACCCCGCCGAAGAGCCGTTTTACTTCGAGATCGTCGTCGAAGTTCCCCAGGGGCCAGAGCAAAGCAAGCGGCACTCATCTTTGATCATATTGAACCCATTATTGCAAATTCCCTGCTTTGTTTATTCAAACATGCATCGTTTTAATTAAAGTATTTACTGTATTTATTTTTTCGGGTAAACCTTATTATTATGCCGTTGATTATCCAACTTTATTCATACTAGACCCGGGGTAACTTGATTAGAGTTAGGCCTAGGTTAATGCTTAGCCGTGCTTAGAACAAGTAGCTCATGGGATCACATTTAACCATGCTTAGTTCTGAATAGCTGTAATATTGATTTATTACCCGGTTCGGGTTAACGTCAACTAAAATATTGATAATGGTGGGCTGTGGGTGCATGGTTTTGAGAGTCGCACCCATGGCAATTAAGGACCGGTTCACGGGAAACCCTGGAAGTAATTAAGTGCTAACCACATACCGAAATGGGTAAGGTCGGATTTGAAGCATGGCTTCGAACTATTTGACGTACCAAGGCAAGGGTAGGCGCGATGGAGTATGGACGGGCAATCGTGGTGTAACGAAAGCCTCTGCTGCTTCCGGATCTACCAAGGCACAAGAGGGGATTGCCCGACTTGGTGTAAAGGAGGGGGTAAAACCTGAAGTGCGGTGCGATTAAATAGGGAGGGTTATGTGACGGGTCCTATCACGGTCTCCTTTCCGGTATACCATGTTGGTATGTCGGCGCACGTTCAAGTGTAGTGGAGTCGTGTCTTGTGGGTACAGTAGTACACCTCTGATCAAAGTATAATCTATTCGAATAGCCGTGCCCACGGTTACGGGCGAACTCCCAGCTTCACTGTGATTAGTGAACCAACTTGAGTAAACTGGTTTTCACTCGGGACTACTGCAACGTGGTGTAACGTTGAGTACGGGTTGGGCCTGTCGCAACGTGGTGTAACGTTGGACAGTGTTGTAGTATTTTACAATTATTATTTACTTATCCTTTAATGTATTCAATTACCTTTATTCACTTTAATCTCTGTTATTTGTTAACTGCTGCTTTATTGCAACTAACCCTAGCCTGTCCTTGATGATCCCTATACATCATTTATTGCCATTTTCCGTGTTACTTGTTGAGTACGGTGGTTTGTACTCAGCCTTGCCCAATTTTTCCCCTCCAGACTTAGAAGTGGAGTCCGATGGAGGTGACTCTCAGGAGTGAGCTAGTCTGCCGTTGAAGTTTTGCCTGTGGACCGGAGCCATACCCGCTGGAGCTAGTCTACCTTTCTTTCCGCCACATTTTTTCGTTAGAATAAGTGTTATTTTTAGTTGTTTCTAAGAACGATGGTTATGTAATCAACATTGTCTTTTTTTATCCTGGCTGGTCCTGGACAGGGATTTTAATACACAATTAAGTTCAGAAATTCGTGTGAGGAATTTCTGGGCGTGACATGTATTTGTATTAACATGTAAATGAGAAATTTTTATTATGCACTTAGCATCACACTTAGCTCTCCGCCATGGAACCGGCCCCTCTGACGTAGATGAATCTACGTTAGAGGGACATGCGACGCCGCATCGTCGTTGCTTCCGCGTCGGACGGCAACACTTGAGCTCAAGAGATGTTAGCCCAAAACACGATGGACCAGGTGTCGAATAGCTTGGTTTGGCCCATCTCAGGAGCAATCCCTCGTCGGCGAGAGAAAATACAGAAAAGAGCGCGAGAAAAGACACCACGTGCGGCGGTGCGGGCGTTCTGACGCAAGAAGCACAGGAGGCGATCACCTGACGAGGCTTCCCTGTATTTTAATCTTGTGAGTAAGTACTACCAATCTATCTCCCATCTCCCTTCTTTTTGATAATTAGCTCACCATAATGGATCAAACTTCCATTAGGGTTGGTTTGAACTTAATCTTTTTCTCATGGAAAGAAGCAGCTAGTTGACGATCTTGTAGCTTGACATCAAAACAAACCTAACAGTCCTGCAATGGAAGAACATAGGTGTGTAATACATTACCATGATTGCTATATGAATATGTGTGGTCATATGTAATTAATGCAGTAATCTCATACTTGGTGCTCTTTTGTTTTATATAGAGCCAATTTGATTCCTGGCTTGTCACCTGAAGTTGGCATGGAATTTAGAAATCCGGATGAAGCTTGGGCATTTTGGCTTAGCTATGGTGGGAAAAAAGGTTTTGAGGTTAGAAAAAGATATTCAAACAAAAGACAATATGATGGCAAGATTACATCATGTAGATTTGTTTGTGCAAATGAGGGGCATCGACCGCAAGACAAAAGGGATCACTTAACAAAGTGTCGTCGAGCTGAAACTAGAACCGATTGTCAAGTCCACATTAATCTTAAAATGGGTGGAAAGAAGGGCATTTATAAAGTGTCTGATGTGGTATTGGAACACAATCACATAATACACCTGCCAGAAACTTTACATCTAATGGCATCGCAAAGGAAAATTTCAGATTTACAAGCTTTAGAAATTGAAACGGCTGATGATGCAGGAATTGGTCCTAAAGCGGCACATGAGTTAGCTACTCGCCAAGTTGGTGGAGCCTTCAATCTTAGCTACACCCTTCGAGATCACAAGAACTATTTGCAAAGCAAGCGGCAAAGGGAGATGACATATGGCCAAGCAGGTAGCATGCTTAAGTATTTTCAAGACAAAATTGCCGAGAACCCATCATTCCAATATGTGTTGCAAATGGATTGTGAAGAGAAAATAGCAAATGTATTCTGGGCTGATGCTAAAATGATCGTGAACTATGCACATTTCGGTGATGTTGTTAGTTTTGACACCACGTTTGGAACGAACAATGAGAGCAGGCTTTTGGTGTCTTTGTCGGATTCAATCATTTTAGAGAAACTATAGTTTTTGGTGCTACTCTCATGTATGATGAAACATTTGAGTCTTTCAATGGCTGTTTGAGACAATTCTGAAAACTCATAATGGAAAGCAGCCTAAAACATTCTATACCGATCAAGATGTATCAATGGGAAAGGCAGTTGAAGAGGTGTTATCAAAAGCATGGCATAGATCGTGCACATTTCACATAATGCAGAATGCTATCAAACATCTACATGAACCAAAGAATGTAGAGAAGGATGAAGACACAAGGGTTCTGTCAGTTTTTAGTGCATGCATGTTTGAATATGAGGATATAGAAGAATTTGAACATAACTTTGACATCATGAGGAAGAAGGTGAGCAAGCAAACTTGGTTAGATAGCATATAAGTTGAAAGAAAAATGGGCTCAATGTCATATGAGGGATGCGTTCACATTAGGAATGAGAATTACACAATTGAGTGAAAGTCTATACAATGAGTTGAAAATTCATTTTAAATATAACTTTGATATCATCCGATTCTTTAAGCATTTTGAAAAGGTGCTGCAAGGAAAGAGAAATACTGAGCTGAAATCAGAATTTGAATCAAGGAAAAAGTTACCTAAAATTTGTACGAGGAGACCACCACCTATGTTGGTGGAAGCTAGCAAGTTGTATACACCCAGGATATTTGAAGCTTTTGAAGGTGAATATGAAATATCATTGGCAGCTTGCAGCAAGGCATTGGATGACAATAATGAATATCTAGTAGGAGATTTTACATGCGAGGATGACCACAAAGTTGTAGGTGATCCTTTGAAGCAAATGGTTGTATGTAGTTGTGGGCAATTTGATAGAATAGGAATATTGTGCGGCCATGCTCTTAAAGTGCTTGATTTGATGAATATAAAATCTCTATCACCACAATATGTGTTGAAGCGATGGACGCGGGAAGCACAAAGTGGAACTATACAAGATAACCAGGGAAGAAATATAATCGAAAATCCAAAGATGGATGCTATGCTTCGCTACAGATTTATGTCACAGAAATTTCTCAGTTTGGCACATCGAGCAGCAAACTTTCCAGAATGCACAACATTAGTAGACAATGCCCTTGACATCCTTGGAAAACAAATTGAAGACAAAATTAATGCATGCACAAGTATTTCTGGGGATCCATTTGTAGATTATGCAGATATTAATCCACCAGATGAGTTATTGAGTGCTGCACGGCTGAAGAAAAAGGATGTAAGAATAAGAAGTTCAAAACGAGGGAGATGTTGGCTCGAGAAAAAGATAAAGGCTAGGAAAAAGAGACTAGCCAAAAAATCTCAGATTGAGAAAGAAGCCAATAGTGATGGAGCACAAGCAGAAGTTACTGATGCATTGGTGGTATGTCGCTAAAGAACAACTATGTTTCCAGGAAGTATTGTCACTGTGTCCATTATTTCTTTGAACTCTTTAGGTTTATTTTATTGTAAGATGCAGGAGGTTGTGGAAGAGGAAGGCAGTGGTGGTGCACAAGCACAAGGTACAGATGATGCTTCTAGAGACAAACTGAATGAGTCTGAAGATTATAAGTCCATTAATAGCTTCACTCAATTGCTAACGGTAATCTTTCTCACATAGTTAGTTTACAAGTATAGACTTGATAATCAAGTGAAAATCTCACTGTTTATGTAATTTACAGGGACCAATCACATATGATCTTCTTACTACGGACAACGTGTCTTGGTGAAGTACTTGTGTTTTTTGGCAATCCTGTGCAAGCAAAAAACATCTGAACAATCTGTCAAGAGCTGCGCTCTCTTTTACCATTTTGCAATTACACAGTACATACATATAGCTTTCTTTTGCTCTCAGTTTGACAACAGTCAGTTCTTCTATCAAAATTAGCAACACTTGTGATGTATACATTTCTAGCTTCCTTTTGCTATTTTGCAAGCAAACATATATCCTGGGACAACAGCCAGCAGAAATGTTCAGCCCTTTCATGTTCAATGAAGTAAAATGACAGCAGTCGTACTCAGTTCTCACAATCTCTTTTGCTATACTGAATTGGCATCAAAAGATTGACACAATTATAATTATAATTTCATATTCTCAAATTTATACAGAAATCAGTCTTAAATTGACAAGATCACATTCAATATTGTGTCACAATCTCAATTCACATAAATTTAAAATCATGTCATATCCATTCTGTCTAAAATATCAAATCCTGAAGCTACCATTGAAAAAAGAAACCAAGCTTCTGAAGTTGCTGCCCTTGCCTTCCTCAAGCAGTGAGCCAGCGATGGGCTGATGAACTCACATGAAAGGTAGGATGCAACCACGGCCTTCTTCAAGGACTACTGTACCTGCACCAATAGGCTAAAAGCTGATCGATGACATCGGTGCAGCCTTCTCCTCCATGCCAATGCAGCAGAGCTCCTGGGCAGGAGAGCACGCCGGGAAGTTCCGCAGGGGAGAGGGATGGATCCATGGCGAGGAGGCAATGGACAAGGGATCTTCTTCAGGATTCTACTCCACCCGTGCTAGCGTCGGGAGGCGCTCACCTCATGCATCGATTCTACTCCCCTCCGCTTCGCTTGCTCTGTAGCAGAACCAAACCAAGGAACAGACTCTTTTTTGGGCCAAATACTCCATGGAAAAGGGCTGACATCTCTTCAACTCAAGTCTTGCCGTCCGATGCGGAAGCAACGAGGATGCTGTGTCGCGACCCCAGAGGAGCCGGTTCCCTCTGCCATACCTCTTTTTTTTTCGGCAAAATTTGCTATAGCACATCGAAAAAACGCGTAATTAGCCGGTGGGCTCCGTAAGATTATGAATTTACTATAGGACACCACAAAAATATGATAATTAGCTGGTAGATACTCCGGCCATTATTTTATTTATTTCAGAGCCAAAAATTTTAAAAATGCTGATATTGCCCTTGGTGGCCAGGTCGCTGCTGCACTCGCCGTACCTGGGTCACTGCCCCACCCATCTGCTTAGTCGCCCTGTAGGCTAGGGTTCGGTTGTAGTGCGGCACCGAGATCGATTGGGTCTGGATCGACCATACCCAGTCGGCATAACGGTTGGCCACCAAGGACAATCTCATCATTTTTAAAAATTTTGGCTCCGAAATTAATAAAATAATAGCCAAAGTATCTACCAGCTAATTGTCATATTTTTATAGTGCCCTACAGTAAATTCATGATGTTTATCGGCTAATTATGCGTTTTTTTATGCCCCATAACAAATTTTGCCTTTTTTTTTTCTGTCCGCCACTGGCCGTCTAGCTCCCATGGCCATGCCCATGGCGTCCCTCCCGCGATCCCACCCACCCGCAACGCGAGGGAATGGATCGATGCCTCCGTGCCCACGCCGGCTGGCCAGCCAGCCGGATGGTCGTCTCGCACAGCGTCGTTGCGTGTGGCGACGATGCCCGCCAGGTGAACCTCCTCGAGCGCCTTCAAGGTGTTCGACAGAATGGGAAGGTGACCAGGCCGGTGTGGATTTCGAAAATCTCATGTTTTAGCCATTCCTCTAGTGGAGATCCAGCGGAAAGCTTTTGATATTATTATTATTATTTTTTTTTCTTGGTCAAGAAACTGACGAAGTGATGAGATGATAGCAAGGATTAACAGGGAGAGGATAAGTGCATCATTCATGTCCTTATAGACTCCATGAAAAACAGGGATCTTCACGCCTGCTGGCAGCTGGCTGTTGTGAACTTGTACTGGTCAGAGGCAGTCATGGACGATGATTAGATAACATTTTGTTTTTTAGCTGATAATCTCCCTGGTAACTCATATTCAGTAAACATATCAATATTCCTTCATTTTCTGTTCAATTGACGGATAATTAAAGTTTGTTTTAGAGCAGGAGCAATTCAATTGGAGAATTCGGTTCAAAAAATTCAATTGGAGAATAACCATTTATGTGATGTGCCAATTGACTTCCCAATTATTGACCCTAGAACTTTTAGCATTGGTTGTAGGTTGGGAATGAACCTCTTCAAACAGAGTGATGCACAAATCAAATGCTTAAGAATGGATGATATTGTTTGTCTTGAGCCATATACATTCTTTACGTCCTTGTTCTTAGCAAAATAGCAGTTTTAATTTGGGTAGCTGCAAGCTGATGTCAGGAGAGCCCTAACCTGTCTCTTCCCTTTTTTACCAACAATAATGCATTTCTCTTCCCATGCCGTGATTGTCTTTTCTATCTGAAACTGTCCTAGAGATTCAGGTTATCGTGCGTTGTAAACAACTCGATCTCATTGTAGCATTTATGAATTATTGATACCTTATTCCTTTATTGATGTGATCTTCCTCTAGGATGCCACAATGCCCAAGACGTATATGTGCACGACGGCTGATGGTTAAGACTTCTTCCCGATGCATCTTATGGATTCTATTTTCTTTCCAGGTAAAAATTTTCTGACATGCAGTCTTTCTTACTCTTATGTGTTGATCCAATTTGGTCTGGTACACTGGTTTCTCTTTGAGTAGCTTCATCTTAATTATATCAAAGTACTAAGAACTACTCCCTCCGTTTCATACTATAAGACTTTCTGCGTTTGTCTAGACTCATACATGTATCAATATATATGTTTTGTATATGTGTTTAAATTTATTGGCATATATGGATCTAGAGAAGACCATAAAATCTTATAATATGGAACCAAGGGAATATACTCAACTAAGCACTATCTGTGGCTGTTGTGCCGATTTTCTGGTCATGCCTTTGTAAAAGAAGGCGGACAATTGGCAAAAACTCAATGTCCTGCAATTGCTAATCATTGAACAGTGCTATACAGATATCTTCTTCAGTTCTTCTCTACTACCATGTGAAAAACGCTCGAGTAGATGGTCCATGGTCCAAACAATCTCCATAATGATCGAGCTGCGTCATGAATAACAGTGCCATTTCAGGTTTGCCTTATTATTCGGAGTTCAGATATAATTTGGTCCCATCTTATTGACCAAGACTGAAGTGTTATTGGGACTCTCATCATTAGGTGAGCTCAGAGCATATGCGCAAATCATATTTTGTTTCTATACATTTATGAAGTTCAAGGTTTATACCCAACCTCAAGCACTTTTCATGTCAATATCAAATAATCGAATGGGCATGTGGGATCAATAAAGCCTCACTGGTCACCAATAAATTTGCAGTTGTCCAAGTTTCAGTCTGACAGGAATTGTTATTTCACATGGAAAATTGCTTTAGGGCCTGTTTGGTTTGTACGGACTTTAAATTTTTTAAGTCGTTGTCGCATCGAATATTTGATACTAGTTAGAAATATTAAATATAGCCTATTAATAAAATTCACCTCATATTCTGAACTGTTTCGTGAAACGAATCTACTAAGCCTAGTTAGTCCATAATTAGCAAATGCGATGCTACAGTAAACATTTGCTAATCATGGCTTAATTAGACTTAAAAAATTTGTCTAATAAAATAGTCTTTATTTATAGAATTAGTTTTGTTATCAGTCTATATTTAATACTCCTAATTAACATTCAAACATCCGATATGATAAGGAAAGTCCCTGGATCCAAACAACGACTTAGTTGTATGTTGTTGTTGGCATTATTGCTTGATATTTTATTTTTTAGAGAACTTAGTTACTGTGTGCATATCTGTTGAACGAATTTCACAGTTGTACTAGTTTATTTCATGGTATTTCCTCATAGGTGATAGTTTATAGTTTTAGGTTATAAGATGTTCTGACTATATCTAGATTTATCTATGAATCAGTTATATATATATATATAGACTAATCAGTATCTATATAAATATAGGAAAAGCCAAACCATTTTATAACAGAGGTAATATTTTATGTAGAATGTAGGATGTGAATAAAAATTTAGTACCTTGACTTCTTGAGATACTAAAATTTTGCGCTGAAACTTATGATATACATTGACTTTCTGAGATATTAAAATTTTGCGCTAAAACTTATGTTACCTTAAAATATATTTTAAAAATAATAAAAGAAAAACTCTTAGTAAACAGCTGTGGTGCGGTAAAGCCACGCAAGCGGCACCACCACCACCACCTAGGGCATTCGGAATACGGTGGCAACATCAGAGACTTGAGATGGTGACAATGGACAGCATCAGCATGAGGCGGTGATGGTGCGGCAACAGGACAGGAGCATCCGATTCTCCCCTTCGTCCACTCTCACACTGCGAACACGGTTGATGCTTTTATTTTGTGTTCTGTGATTTCCTGTGTGTAAGGTTTAGCGTAACAACTCATAAATCAGCCAGATTAACGGAAAATCTATTTTCTACAAAAGTTTCTTTCTATGTTCAATTTCCCGTTCAGTTTTCCCCCTCTGTTATTGGCCTTCCATTCTCCTTGTGGCTAAAATTACGAAGGTAATTAATCCGTAATCCTACTGAACAAGAAGCAGACCCATTAAATCGAGAGATGTAAGCAGATGCATCCGATAAAATTCTCGCAGTGAAGGAAAGATGCAGAGGAGCTGGATGCTCTCTTCCATGAAGTTGAAGAGACCACTCCTGAGTTCTTTCTTTCAGGAATTTTCTTTATTTTTAAACATATTTAATAAATAATTTTATTACTAAACCTTGAAGAAAATATTTTCACCATATGAACCTTTTAGCTACGCTAGTGTCGATATCGCTGCTACACAGCCTAGTTGGCCTGGTTGGCGTGATAGTCTTGTCATACCACCGACAATGGCGTGGCAAGCCTGCCACGCCAAAAACACTGCGTGGTAGCATTGTTTTGTCATGCCAATATTGGTGGCGTGGCCAAAAGATTTATACGGTGAAAATATTTTACCCCGAGATTTAGTAATAAAATTAGTATTAAAAATGTTTAAAAAATAAAAAAAATTCTTCTTCCAGTCTGGAGCCTAGTTATTGGAGGGGCAGGGCTTCCTTCTATTCCTCGTTTTACTCCTCGGTTTTGTTGATGATGAAACCAAGAGAAACTGCCTTCACCTACCTGTTTGTCATGCTTTCTGGGACATCTGGCTGCAAAAAGCCGTGTTCTGTGGATATTCTGTTGGGCTGTGCTGTACTGCCCCTAGAGTTAGAAACTGCAGAGCTAGAAGGAAGGATTGATCAACGGATGCCCTGCCCTGATAGATGGGGCTCTTCAGCTGTAACATTTGTTGATGAGTGGGCCATTCCCTGCAGATCACTGGGACAGTGCGGGGCCATCTTGTACCCTGTACCACTGTGACCTAGTAATATCCACAAAACCCCTTTTAATCCAACCCCCTCAGTTTAATCACAATTTATGGCTAACCTGTGAGGGCCCATTCCGCCATGGATCCCGTGCAAGCTCAAAGATTTGTGGGGGCCATAAGAGTAAGTTTAATAGTATAGTCAATTGCTGGCTATAATTTATCTATAGTCAATTTAATAGCCAATCTATACGATAGTCATATACTACATAATTAATATTCGACCTTACCTGTCATACATACATGTGTTTTGAAGTCTATGCTGCAGCTGGCTATAAACCTAAAGCTCGTTGTTCTTCTCTCCTTTCTTATCATCTTAAAATATGCTTATAGTCTGCTATTGTACCTGCTCTAATATAGAACTTGCCTGCAATTATATCTTGACCTTCAGCAGTTTAGCCTTGTTCAATTCTTTCGAAGGGATCGCTTTTTGAGTTTATCTTGATAGTGCAGGGTTATCTTTGGCTTTGATTTGGGTTATAACCCAAAGTTTTAATTTCGGAGTTGATCATTTTGATGTTTTTTCCCCTAAGTTTATTTTTCAGCTTTGGATTTTAGATCGTTATGAATACATATATAAAAGTTTTATTCGTAAACTAATTTTAGTTTACAAATATATCATTTGTCTTTTTTTAAAAACACCCTAAAGATGACGTTGTGTATTTGTTTTTAAAACAGAATGTCATAAGTTCAAATGAGACATTTCTTGGGTTCAAGTAATATGGCGTTGTCTTTGAGGAAGAGCACCAATCTGGACTTTTCTTAGGCTTGTCTTGCCCCAAAATTAGGAACAAGTCTTGGTGCGCCCATGAGGAGGGCTTTTTGGATAAATTTTGCAAACACTGAGCAAGGAGAGTTACAAAAGTTTCGTGCTTCACATGTATTTGTCCATTGTTTACCCAATACAAATGGCCTAGAGGAAGTTGTTTGGTTATACTAATAATATAGCGCTGCATTACGATAAGCCTATACAACTAACGATGAATTACACATGCACATAGGGAAAAAGGACCCATTCATAATAGACTATACAGCTCCACCAAGAAACCGAAACCGTCTAATTTTTTCTAATTTTTCAAAATAATCGTTTTCACGTGACATGAGATAGGAGGAACGAGATAATATCCCGATATCTAAAATATTAGTAAATTTTGTGCTGTGTGAAGTGACAGATGTAACGGAAAACTACCAAACCGAAAATATCACCATCAGGGAGCAATAGTGTTTCCCCAAAGATGCTGCTCATCCAACAACGCAGTAAAGAGAGTGCAGTACAAGGTACCGTACCTGAATTTTTTTTGAGTGCACAGTGATGGCACATGCACGCATGTTCGCATGTGCCCTTGATATCGTACGCTTCTAATGATCTTGATGTTCATTATTTGTTTGTGCAAGTACAGTACCTTTTTTATGTATTGCCTTCTGTATTTGCTTGTGTTTGCCTCGTTCTATGGATAAATAGTTTATTCTCTTGGATAGGTTCTTTATCCCTTCATCTCTTTAGAATCTATTGTGGATATATGCACATATTTGGACATGAAGTTCACAGAAAACTAGTCAACACTTTCCGAATATATTTTTGTTTGTCTAATCTTATCCTAAATGTTTAGCCCAGATAATTTTAAACCAGTTACATGCCTATAGTAATTTTATTATTTTTTAGAAGATACCAAGACGTACCATAGTTTTTAATGTAAAATTTAATACCTCTTGATACCTTAGATACTAGCAAATTTTACATAAAGCCTATTTGGAGATCTTTAGATTCTGAGAAGCTGCTGCTTGGTAGCTAGCTTCTAAGAATCTGGAAAAACTCATAAACCTAGCTTCTCCAATTTCTAGATTTTTAGTTCATTTTTCAGAATCTGTAACTACAGATTCTTATAAGCTATTGATCGTTTGGGGCAGCTTCTGGCAGAACCAGTATTTGGAAAAAACTGTAGCTAGGAGAAGCTCTTCCAAACAGGCCTATAGAAAATAGTGGTACCTCATGTTATCTTTTCAAGGATGAAAAATGTTTATTGAGAAAAGAGAGAGCATATACTATATACCTGATCAGACCAACCGGCATAAATGTTTCCTTCTCTCTCTGTAATAAACAAGTATAACTAAATACACACTAAATACGCAGGTATTTTCATAGAACATCCCTATTCAACCATTACTCTTATGCAGTATATGTCGGCCAGGATTGCTTCAAGTACTATCATGCATCAAAATAATGCCTGGGCCAAACCCAGGGAAAAAAATATATATCTATGCTGCAGATCAGATCCTGTTGACCAGGGTTGATAATCTTGGTGACCACCAAACAGCACCAGACAGGTTGTATATGGATATATGATCATCTCTGACATGCACATTATATAATAATCTTGCACTGTTCCACTGCACCTAGGTAGGTCAAAATAGATTATTGGCCGGTTTATCGCCTTAATTATCAACTTAATTATTGTAGGGATAAATCAAGTATTTTGACAAATAAACTTAAGACATACTAGAATAGAACAAGTTGTCCAAGGGAATGCATCATAACCATTTGTTTTGAGAAATCTTATTTTAGAAGCGTATAGCAAATAACCCGTGATAAAGAAGCTGAAAAGAACGGGGTCCGTACCATGGTTGCACTGTTCAACTGCACTCAGTCACTAATCCCCAGTTGTGATGTGTGTACATGCTGCAAAATGCACATTCATGGTCGTAAACGAGCCACGAAATTTTCTGACGCACGCCAAGGGAGGATTGTTTTTTTAAGGAAAAAGAACCAAATGTCATATTTAAAAAATAATTAATAAACATAACTTTTATATACGTGTTAAATGCTAAAAATGAAAAATAAATTATAATAAAAAACTCAAATCAACTTCAAATATACAATTAAAAATAAATAAATTTTGACTTACAGGTCAGTGAATCTGTCTCTCACCATCGATGGATGGTGGGTACGAAGACAAAGACGGGAGGAGGGAGGAGGAAGAAGAAGGGTCGCATGCGCGGCACGGACTCCGAGGGAATGATGGCACGTCGTGTTCATGCAAATAGTCCATGGCACGCAGGCCCCTTTCACCCTGCATCTACATTGCCCTCCTCCATGATCGTTTTCTCAGATGGACACATGGTGATCGAGTCTCTCTCTCTCTTTCTCAGCTCCTCCTTGGCTGGGCTGTCTGAACCTGAAACCCAGGCCAAATTATCACCACCTCCACAGCCATTGTTTTCAGAGAGGCATGAATATCATCGTCAGGGGGGCATGCATGCATGCTGTGCCATACAATTCAGAACTTCAGATCAGAAGAATATCTGATGGTGGAATGCATACATGAGGAGAGCAGGCTTGGATACAGATTCTTCAGAAATCAAGCCGGATTCTGAAGACAGGGTTTTTTATATTTTGTTTTCCAGTTGAGATGCATGTGTGCTGATTGAGCTCTGGTGCTGGAAATGGTCGGTGCCTGAAATTCAACGCAGGGAACATGTACGAAGTGGGTTGAAAACAACAACACGAGAGAGATCATCTCGCTGGAATCTGGATCTACAGACCTTGGCGAAGATAAAAGATGTGACCGGTGCAGGCGACTCTTGCGTGAATCTCTTTTTCTCTTCGTGCCTACATGTTTTGAGACAGAATTCCAGCAAAAATTGCTGCCTCCAAATGGGTGCCATACAGACAGAAAACCAACAATTTTGTGTACCAAAATCATGATCCTGAGAGCCGGTAAATCGGCCGGTTACCGTTGCTGCAAGATGGAGCCCTATTTGTCGCTGTACTTGCAACAGTGCATCCCCTGGTAAAAATTGTACAGTGCCTTCCAATGATGCTCAGAGATGAGTACGAAGCAAATGCTGGCATCTGATCATAACACCTCGCAGGAACGACAAACAGAACGCAGGGTCAAAAAAAAAAAAACATTGTTCATCCTCGGATCCCTCTGCAATGGTGGCCACCAATGGCCATCTTTTTCTTGTTCATCTCTGCTGAATTATTATTGTTGCTTTTTTTTTTTTGGGGTTATCCCTGCTGAAGAATTCACAGAAAGAAAGCAAGCTCTAGTCGCATCACATTCAGTGGATGCAGAAATGGAATAGGACATTTGTGTGTACCTCTGCGAAGGCCGTTATCTCTCTACAGGGGGAGGGTGACAAACATGGGAAAGAACAAGAAGAAGGTGGCTCGCCAATTCTACTGCAGCTGACTACTGTAAGTGCTGAGTGACATAAAGGATGCAGACAAATGGGGCACTAAGGCTGATTTGGCAGGATGTGTTCGCTGATGCTGCACAACCATCAGAGCCATCTGGAATTGTGAGGAATCAATCAGCATTCATAGGTGTGGTGGAAAGAAATGTGGTCAAAAATATTTTTTTTCTAAAGGAGCTTTCAAATTGCAACCTTTTTGCAATAAGATAAAGTTATGAATTAGTGCAAGAAAATTACTCTCTAATTAACTTTTATTGTTTGGATTCTGATTACGTTGTTCAGTACACCGTACGCTGTTTTGCAAAGGCAATAATATTATCGATATTTTGTCATACACACATTGCCAGCTGGTCAAGTTGCACGCACGGGATAATAGGGAATAAATTGGATTTAGTGTCATGCTATTATTCATAACATAAATAGGTGCTGACTCGTCACCTTTTGGCATGGCCATCAAAATTTTTAATCACCAAATCCTTGTTTGCCACTAAGCACCATCTGTAGCAGGATAAGAACAGCAGCAAGAAGACAGAGGTGACAAGCCCATCTCCATGTTTCAAGGGGAGCAAGCATTAGGGGATGGGAACACTAAACAAACAAATCTAATTGGCCCTTCCTAGTTGCTACCTTGGATAAAACCAAGCTTACCTTTTTTTTTTCTCCCTAAGGCCACCTCCAACGGATATCTATAAGCTATCTATAAAATATACTATATAGCTTTTTAATAGAAGTGAGATAAAAGCTATCTCTTTGCACATATTTTAATGTCAAGTGAGAATGAATTGTAGGGTCATTTGTATTATGCGCTATTTGCTAAGAGCTATACCATTGAAGAAGTTGTCTTTTAAAATACTTAGAGATAATATGCTATGTCTATTGTTGGAGGTGGCCTAATCAGAAGCATGTGCAGGATTACTGATGAAGTGAAAGCATGGATGCAGTCCACTACCCAAGAGTCCAAGTGGACATATCTGATTAGTGTGACCAATCATTTTCCATTTCACCCAAAGTAGGGCAAGGATAGAACACAGTAGGGCAGCCACTAGAGCCCTTTACATCTCTATCATATGGCATGTGGGGTCACATGTTCTTCTCAAAAATCGCCGTAAATAAATCGGGTCAAATCTATCTTTTTATTCTTTGATGGTGGGTCAAATCTCTTCAAAAGCACCTGTTAACTCATCCTGGTATAAATATAGGAATTAAAACCATCAATACCTCACATGATTCTCTACCTCTATTCCAATATGAACATTTGATTAGGTAGCTGATACTCCAAATAAAATTGTGCCTTTTGTCCCTAATCAAATGTTATGATCAACCTTTACAGGGAAAGGAAAGAAATCTTAGCCTTTTGGAACAAATGGCATGTGGAGATTAACTAAGGAGCAAAGCGTGCATGCAGCACACACTGCATCCTACTAGTAAGTAGTAGCCCAAGAACCAAAAATCTCAAAAGTATCTGATTAGTTTGACCAAATCACCCCAAGTTGTATGCTAAATTTTGGGCAGGAGAGGGGATGGCAGAAGGTGTGGGCCCCTGCTGGTAGGGGGTGCTAGCTAAGCTAAGCTCTCTTCAGATCTCTCGGCTTTTTTTTTAGCTTTTCTACGGGTTTTCACGTGCATGTTTTTCGAAGTATTAAATAATATGGATTTTACAAAAAAAATTGATACATAAAGTTATCATTTCACTTTTTTAAAGTAGCTTTTTAATTCTATGGTAGTTAATTTCATTGTACTATTAAATAGCTACTGAAAAAACAGAAATTCTTCATTTTCACAAAAATTAAAAAAAAACACATCCTAAATAATTCTTGAAAGGAGAGATGCATTGCTTTGGCTGGACAGGAGGAGCCCATCCATGTGTGTCCATGTGTCTGCATAGCAAAGGCACCTGAATAGCAACATGTGGTTCCAGGGGACAGCCTCACCAAGCATAGTACAGCAGTCCTTGCCAGCCCCCTCTATTGTATTGACTAGTGTGTAGCTATCACTGCATTGCCTTGTGTGCCATTCAGAAATTATGGGGCCACCCCCCTCTTATGCTGGCAGTTGGATTTGATGCTAATACGAAGAAATTGACAATTTATCTCTCCCATCTTCTCTCCCTCCTTTTTACCATGTTACTACTTACTGTTACCTCCATCCTGAAATACATTATACATGGGATTGAAATACAAGGGTTTTCAGCTATGCACGTAGACTGTTACTTATCAAAATACGTAGCTAAACTCATTTATATTTTGGGATGGAGGTAATACATAGAGCGATAGAATCGATTACAAAAGCTATCACCTTTATGACAATGATTAGTCCTAGCCGACTTACTCATGTTATCTTGCTTTGGAGAAATAATGAGCTTCACAATTAAATTATATCTTGTTAAAATTCAAAGGAACACAGTAAGGCCGTGTTCGGCAACACTCCCAAAGCATAGTGTGCTGTTTCTGAACATCTTGGTGGTTGCTACTACATTCTTGTTGATGGTAGTCTGCAATGTATATTATATATTGCAACATAATGCTGTTTAATAGATCTAAAACTGATCAGACTGCCCCGCTGCGATAATTCAATTATGTTATTGCAGATTATTATGCAAAATTAATTTATTATTAGTTAATAAAGCAATTCAAGTTTAAATGAAACATTATGCGGTGCTTGATACTCTGCCTTAATTAGCAGGGACTAAAAAAATCATCTACCATAGGAATATGGAGGAAAAATATAAGCACGCATATAGTTTCTTTTAATAACAAAACAAATGGTCCAAACATATCATGTGGTGTTGGCAGAAACACGACGACTGTTTTAAAAAAGGATTAATTTACTCCAATTAACTGCAAGTAGAACACAGTTGATCAGTGCACATAGTTATCACTTGAAGCTGCTACTACTGTACAATAGAAACTGGCTAGAATTGACATCCTCTGTAGGTTCTGGTCTGAACCTAGTTAATTTAGTTGCACCCTGACCTTAGCTTGAATCCTTTCTGTACCATTTTCATAAAATTAGTTACAAATTTACCCAAAATGCATTACCCGTAGCACCAGACAGATTACAAAAATATGTTGGTTCATATTGTGTTCCATAAATTTAAAACATGTGTATCGTGTTGGGTGTGTGTAATCTTATAGAACCCATCTTTTCACTTCTGCTTATGCTTGTAAAATTGATTTTAAGGTTTTTCATCGTAGTTTATTTTTCAAACTTTGCTTTTAGACCGCTAAAAACACATTTATAAAAATTTTATTATAAATTATTTTTCATTTGAAAATATGTCATTTCGTGTTTTTCTCCGCACAGCCAAAAGATGACACAGGCAGTGTCTTGCTCTCATCCATTATCTCAAGAAAAAAATGTAAAGAAAATAGCAGATAGTACAGATCACAAATATGTTGGTTAAAATCTTGTTCCATAAAGTTAAAACATGTGCGTAGGCTGTATGTATCCTTCCTATGTCTTGCGGTTATCCAGTATCTTAAGAATTTTTTTTTTGTAAAAACAACAGAAAAATAAAGGCAGACAGAATTGCATAATACGCAACTTTAAAAGTGGGACTAGTAATCCCCATGTGGATGCCATGTGACTGGCTATATTTTTTTTCTCAGTTTTGGCTCAAAGGGAGGAGAATGGTGTGGAAGAGAAAGGGCAGCATGCCCCCACAGCTACAGAATATCATGCTTCCATGTTACTGCCTCACTGCCACTGCACTCAAATGCTCCTCTGGCCACCAAGTACTATGCAAAGTCAAGGCAAACCCCTCTTGCTAATGGGGATACACATGCAAAGCTGCCTGTGCAAGAATCATGCAGCATGCTCCTCTATCTCCTGGCTTATTTCAGCAGCACTATGCTTGTACCATCTAATTGGCACATGTAGTCATGCTTGAACCGTTGATTAAGCATGTGCATTGGGCTTAATTAGGCATGCATGCATGGAGAAAGTTGACTAATAAATGGGTTTAATGCCTTATTGTCTGAAAGTTTTGGTTTTAGCCCAATGTGATAGTTCTAGTTTGGATATTGAAGGGCAGAGAAGATTCAGTTATAGCTTATAGCAAAAGTACCTCTCTTATGCTTCTTGTTTGCTGAATGGATATGGGACTGAGCTGAATTGTTGTAGGATTCTCTTAGAAAAAGAATTGTTGTTGGATCAACCATAATGTAGTGCAATTTCCATGCTTCAAAGGAAGGGATTTTAATGAAAAAAAGGTAATGGGTATATGAGGGAATAAAAGCTAATGACCAGGCAACTGATATTCTTAAAGAACAGACTTTCTGAACTCAAAACGTCAGACTCCACACCACACTATAATTGGAACACATGATTCTTCAAGTGATATTTTCTTATGAATCTTTAGAGTAATTTCAGCCATTTCTGGTGACATTGGGAGGTAAAAACAGGTAACATTAATAATCTTGAGGTAAAAAACAATCTGGTTATGGGTGGAAGAATATAATTTACTTTCCATCTGTTGCAGGATGATTATACTTCCATGAAAATAGCAAATAGAAGAAAAAACCCATTGGCCTTGATCCCCCTTTTTTTTTTACAAGAGTTGATTCTGTAATCAATCCAGAAAACAAGCAATCAAGGACTTGATTAAGGAGTCTTCTTTGGAAAATGGAAATGTCAGCCTTTTCTCCTGTAACAATATTTGGCATTAACGAGGACTATTTAGGTGTTATTAGGGTCCAAGTGGGGGCTAGTCCACCATGTGCTAGCATGTGCATGGTCTGCCTCTTCCATCCCCTTCCCTCTTCCCAACCTCTCTTATAACATGTCCCTAAAAAAGTGCATTCTTTTTCCCCACTTTTCTTTTTTTTCCCAATCATCTTGCACACTTCAGAGCTTTCCATTTCTTACCCTCTAAGCTTATTTTAAAATTATTAAATAATCTATATAAAACCCATCAGTTGGAAGTTATATAACTGCTTCCATAGTGAAAAAAGGCATTTCAAAGTGGGTCCCTCTTTGTTAACAGATATTTTGTTTCCTCTTCTCTTTCTGCAGCACACCATTTTTACTCACATTCAAATTAAATCAATAATAATCATTGACACACAAAATAGTCAACATATAGTAATATTTATCAAAGACAAGGGAGCACTACTGCTTAACATTAAATATTTCCAAAAGTCTCTCATACTTTTTCCCAGAAAGAAAACAACACATATACAAACAATTAACCTCATGGTGGACCAATGCACCATTACTCATCTGATACTAAAGTTCACATCAATTAAATAAGTTGTGTAGTAGTATACTTTAACCAAGAATTAACTCCCCCCAAAACTTGAATACCCTATCCAGACCAAAGTGATCATGCTCCATATTCCATTTGAAACATTTAGGAAACACCGAAAACATATATTTTTTTACAAGGGAGAGTAAACATTATAAATTCCCACAAATTTTTTTTAATGTCACCAACAGGGCCCCACATCCACCCCAAATGGATGGCTCAAACAGAGACAATAGTCCCTGCACACACTGCAATGAATAGCAGCTGTAGATGGCCACATGCAAAACACAATGCCACATGCATACATATCTCCCTTGCTTCTTCTTTATAATCTACTTAAACCCATCATCTCCTACAATCTTCACAAACCCATCAACTTCTCCTTCTCCTCCTCTTCTTCTTCTTCTTCTTCCAAGAACCAAGAACACCAAGGAGGTGGAGGGTGGTGCCATTGGTTGGTTGGTTGGGGGAAGGAAGGAAGCAGAAGCAATGCATGCTCCAAGAAGGTTCAAGAAGGCCTTCATGGAGCGGCTCCTGCTGAGCCTGCAGGTGGCCGGGCTCACGTCCAAGTCCATGGGCCTCCGCGAGCGCCGCGACGCCGTGAGGCTGTCCTCCGACGTCGCCATGGCGTCGGCGCGCGGCCGCGCGGCGCCGTGGGCGCGCGCGCTGGTGGCGCGCCACGCCGCCGAGCGCCGCAACGAGCCGCTCCTCCGCCGCATCATGGGCGGCGACGGCTACGACCGCGCCGCCGCCGCCGCGGCGGGCGGCGGGGGCAGGAAGGAGGCGAGGAGCAGGGGGATCGTGAGGAGGTCGCAGAGGGTGTGCAGCTCCAGGAGGAAGAGGAGGAGCCTGCAGGCAATGGCGAGCGGCGCCGGCGCATTGTCGGCGAGGAGGATGGTGAGGTGCAGGCTGCGGCTGCTCCGGCGGCTCGTGCCCGGCGGCGAGGCGCTGCGCGGCTTCTCGCTGCTGAGCGAGACGCTCGACTACGTCGTGTGCCTCAAGGCGCAGGTGGAGCTCATGCAGAGCCTGTGCAAAGGATCCCAGCAACAGCAGCAGAAGCTGCAACTAGCTGCAGCTGCAGCTGGGATGAAATGCTGATCATCCTGGTAATTATCTGCCATTTTTTTTCTCTTGCTTAATTTACTTCTTTAGTTCCTAATCACAACGTGTTATGTGCAAATGAAATGATCTAGTTTGAGTTTTTGGTCTGAAATTCAGTGTTAACTGAGAGTGGTAGTACTGTTCAGTGGAGTACTGGATAGTAATGATGGTACTAACCTTTCCCAGTGACTGAGACATTAGTACATCACTCTCTTTTGCACCAATGTAATGATCTGGCTTATGCATGCATGGTACGTCTCATGAGTCATTGTTCAATTAGTTCACTCCAGAGTGTTTGAGATCTCCCTTTTGTTTTCCTTGCGGTACATCCTTTTTTTTTTCCCATAATTCAAGATCTCATTACTTTCATTTTTACTTATTTTCTAAAGTTCCTTGGATTTTTTGCTTAACAGTTTAAACATGCGTCCTAATTAATTCGAGTTCATTGAAATTTTTGTCTCCTTTGACACATGGATCTGACTTTCTAGGTTGGAATGTGGCTTCTTTTTTACAGTCTCCATTCAACACCATACATGGTATTTCATTTCAATTCAGTGCAAATTGAAGTCCTTAGTATGCAAATTTGTTACTACATGAAAATAAAAAGAACATTTTCCCACAACACAACTTCATTTGCCTCAGCAGTTCATCCAGAGATTGTTTTGCTTTTCTTACATTGGCAAGATTATTTGGTTCTCAACATCTAATTCAGCTACATATTCTCCAGGCAGTTAACATTCTCTGTTCATGACACTTGACAGGCACAGCTGCTGCCAGACTGCAAGACCTGCATGAGATGTGTGAGTGGAGTTAATGAAAAGCTCTAATTAACACACTTATGCACAGAAAAGCAAGAGGACTGGAATATGGAAGAGAGCTCAAAGGCCTCAAGGAGCCAGCTTACTATAGTTAGTTAGTACTACTAGTGGTACCACTGTAACTATTGTGCAAGTACATGTCAGTGCAAAGATGGATCTTGGTTTAGGTGTATCTCTCCTAGTAGCTAGGATGAAGAAAGCCATAATCCATTCGGTGAAAAAGCAGTTTTGATGTCAATTAATTACCTAGTGTATGTTCTTAATTGGGGGAGGGAGATATCTTCCATGTTATGTTTAGTCTCCAAATCTCAATGAAATGGAAATCTTCTGATGGATCAGTTTCAGTGGGTTTGGTATGTGCAGAAAATTACATGCTTGTATTTTTCTGGCCAAACTGCCAAAAGATGGGAAGAAAACATGTTCAGAAGGGAAATTTGCGACAAAACAAAGACTTTATTCTTCATCAAAATTGACCATAGATATATATCTATTTTTCTAAAAATTGGATACAAAATTCATGAAAAGAACCTGTTTTCGTGTTATCATGCAGGTTTTTCCCCCTTAAAAATGAGCTATTCAAGGTGCTACATGTGTACCTTTGTCCTTGTTCCCTTTGTTTTATGAGAACTTTACCTGAAAACTTAGACATGCGAGATTCCTGCTAATCTTCCTCAAGACTATTTCAGAAACATACTACTTATCTTCAGGTTCAGGGAACTGGAAGACACGCATGCTCATGTCAAAATTACGAAAAAGAATAAAACTTTCAAACCAATCACTTGTTAAGCAAAAGTCCATCAGCAGAAAGGAAAAAAAATACTTGTAAAACTATTAGTATCAATCAGCACTATAAGTTTGGTGTACCTAAAGATTGGCCCCGCTCTATATCTGCATCAATTGATGCAGGCCCTGTAGCTCAGCAGTTACTGTTGCTGCAAGAGACCTAGGATTCCCCTGCACTATTGCAAGGCTGCATTGTACCGAGTTTGCTGTGGCAATGATTCAATCTGACGAATATTCACTTGCAAATCCCCAACTTGAGTAGTTCCCTAGCACTTTCAACTTCTTTGCTGTGGGGATGTGTAGTCTTGTAGTAGCTACAATAATGCCAGCACAACTCGCAGATGCTTGTGCTAGTGTAAAGGTAGGAAGGAGCTTTTATGGTTTTACAATCTCTAGAGTACTCTAGTAGGGGGTAACTGTAGTTTTACTGAGTCATCCTAAGAAGTTTCTACTAGTTCTGCTACCTAACCTATTTCAGAATTAAGGGCAGCAGCAGCTCACTCACCTATGAATTCTTCAGACAAGTATGAATTTTAGATGAACACCAGCAATTAAGAAGCAATTGTCTGCATATGTGATTTGGAACAACTTATTATTATGTTGAAGTATGAACACCAGCAAGCGGATTTCTGCATTTGTAATTTGGAACAAATTGTAAATGGTGTTAGCTCAGTTGCCTGAACACAACTGCACCATAAAAAACGAGTACCAAATTACTGTGAACCATTGCAATTCAGAATATAAAACGTCTGAATTCATAATACAATCCCTATTCTGCAAGCTAAGAAAGCAAAAAAACAACTCTGCTCAGACTTATCTGTATCTATTCAAGTACTCAAAAGTCTGTGTTGCATGGATATGCGATACTGGTCCAGCGATATGGATACAGTGATACGTGAATGCTCAAAATCATCAATACATCGATACGTCTAGTATATATATATCTATTTTTAAAAAAGTAAAATACATAGGACTATAGAAGAAGAAGATAGTAAGATTACGGATTACCATAAGAAAGGAACAATATTTAAACTTTCACTCTTGCAATCATACAACTCAATTAGCACCTTGTGGTGTAAATTCGCACCACTAGCTCTACCACTATTGGCTTTATTTCAGGTTGAGATTGAATTCTCCTACTTATCATCCTAGTATTCTACAGTTACAAGTTGGAACAAAATAGCATGGGTCATGGCGGACTGTGAGTGGTGGTGCTCCTGCCAGGCGGCAGGGGCAAGCCGTGACGCGGCACAGTGTCGTGATGCAGATGATGGGGATCAGCAGTTTAGGGTTACGGTGGATTGGTGGTATACAGGTAGGTATCAGTACTTGGGGTGGGCGTTAAATAGGTTTTTGAACGATTGGTTACTAGCCCACATATCGAGTAAGAATAATACTATTGTAACGTCTGACCATTCGTCTTATTCAAAAATTTAGTGAAAAATAACAAGTTGTGCTAGAAGTTCTTTTGATAATAATAGTGAATTGTTCATCGACACTCCATCGATACGCGTATCCCCGTATTAGGTACGTATCCCCGTAGCGGATACGTATGCGGTACCGGAACGGCCGGAAAGTGCCTTGGCCCTTACCGGTGCGGTGCATCGAGTAAAAATTAACCAAAGAGAACTGCAGCCACATTTTTCTGAGACAGATTCTCAATCAAGAACTCACCAAACACGTATGTACACAACTAGTGATCATTCATTACATGGAACGATAACCCACACATGACTAGTGAAGCATACAGTTTTCTGAAACATCACATTATATTTGCTGCTGCTGTATCTAACCAGCAAGACACCAAACACAAACACACACACACAGAAGCCCCAAAACCCCTTCTCCGGAGCAAAAACTTAACCCAGCCAGCCTCCGATCTGGTCATCACTCGCTCGCTCATCATTTCCCGACCAGCGAGTACTTGTGGCGCCGGTTGTTGCGAAGCGCGCAGCAGCCGAGCGAGTAGACGACGAGCAGCAGCGCGACGAAGGCGGCGTTGACGAAGGCGATCTTCTTCCAGCTGCTCCTGAGGTTGCCCAGCACGCCGGCCTTGCAGGACTGGCAGCCGTAGCAGAGCTCGGACTGGTCGTTCGACCATGCGTTGCAGTCTGGGTCCGAGTAGTTGCTGGATCCTGCAGCAGGAGGCTTCACCCAGTACGTCTCGTTCTGGTATGTGAACTTGCATTCAGTCGGTGGCTTGCAGCACCCAGACTGCAAACACAGTAACTCTGAATAAGATGAACAGGCTTGAACTTCTTTCTAAATTGAAGTCTGAAATTAAACTTTCTTTTCTTTCAATCTCCAAGAAGATTGCTTCTTCAGTTGTCTGATGTTGTTTTTTCATGTTCAAAGTGGGTGATCATTTGCACGAGACTGAATCAAAGTGTGTGTGTTCTTAATCAGCTCCAAATCGCATTAATTCTGCCAATGTTAATCTGAAGACCGAAGATGATGCATGTACGGACACAGGGTCTTGCAACTTGCAGGGGTGAATGAAGTGAACGTTTTAGACCAAATCAATGGGTGTCTGCATGAGCAGTTGATTCATTGTTACCGTCACTGTCCCCTGTTACTTCGTCTTGAATAGTTTAATTAGACGATCGAGTCGCTGCTGATGTCGATCAACTGCTATGATGTCGATCGATCGGTAGCGTCTTATGATGCCTATTAATTAGTTCTTGCCCTTTAGTGAATACGCAAGAGAATTGTGCACCTTTCTATTAATTAATTCTAACCCTTGTGCATATGGCTAATGACTTTGATGAAGTCCTGATAGTTACTAGACGTCAGATTAATGCATGATGCGTTAGAAACGTATTTGCTTGGTCAGTATATCTACCGCTCCCTGTGTTCCAAAATATAAACATTTTATAGGATTCCAATATTGTTTCAAAATATAAGAACTATTCACAGTATAATTGTGTTATAAACAACATCTCATTCAAATTTATTCACATCTTACCACCCAACTACCCTCTGTCTCTATTCATTCCTTATTTATTGAGGGCCATCAAAGTTATTTTTACTTAACCTTAATCTCTGCAAACAACCTAAAAACGTTTATATTTTAGAACGTACAGATGCAGTAGAATTTATTGTTGTAATTATCATGCATACTAGTGTTGACCATCCTTGCAGCTATTACAAATCTAAAGATGGATACAATTTCCTAAGTTGAACTTCTATAATACTCTCTGAATTTGTGAAGGGGGCAACAAAACATATGTCCTACTGATTTTTAAGAAATGCAGGACTAAAATTACTGAAACAAAAGGAGTAAATACTATCACCAAATATTCAAACCTAATTTTAGGTAATGTGAGGTAAGAAACTGAAAAGGTACTGACGAGATAGAAGCACAAAACACTGAACTAGTACTTTTTTTTTTTTGCATCAGGGATAAAAGGTACAGCACTAATTTAGTAGTGATCATGAGAGCCGTGCAAGAACACATTGCAGTGTTGGTATATCAGTTCTGATTTTTGTGATCAACCTAGTTGTTTTCTATATGATGTAATCATGTAAATGTCACAAGTATTAAAAGCACTGCATTGAGCATTAATCAATGGATCACTTGAAGGGGTCAACAAATTAAAGCAAACTTGTCCTAAATATCTGAATGCAATGCAGTTATGCAGGTGAAGCGGTCATATTGACTTTTGGGCAAATATAATCCAGTTTAACAAATGGAAGCTAGCTACACATGTATGATATGCATAAATAGTAATAATTTATCAATTCAATGAAGAAGTGCAGATTACTTTTTCCTCCAAAAGGGCTTAATTTGTACGTATTTGACGGAACAGCCAGGTTATCCATTATCCTCAAAAAAAATTCTCTAAATTAAAATACATTAAATTTTATAAGATCTAGAGGGTTGAAACTTTTTTTTTATAACTAGTCAAATCATCTTTCCGCACTATTCCGCAAAAAAAACAAACTATTTTCTTTATCCAGATGAGTCCGATCATTCAATTCATCCAGCTGACATTTACTGAAATAATATTGATTTGTGCTAGTACAGATCCAATTAAGCAATTTAGCATCAAGTATTCAGTTATCAACAAAATTAGTTGATTGATTAAATTTTCACCAGATTTGAATCAATGATCTTAAAATATAAATGAACTAATAAGTAAGTTTTGACAGGATTATAGAGAGGCTTGTCGAACCTGCAGCGGCGAGAGGTTAGAGTTGACGAACTCGTCAAGCGTCTGGTTGCTCTTCAAGCTCCGGCACACTTTGGCGTCGACGAGGCAGCTCCTGATCCTGGCCCAGTTGCCGCCGTCCTCCACCCTCCGCCGGAGCCACGTCGAATAGTCGCCGAGGCGGTACTCCTTGAACCCTGTCCCGGACACGGCCCTCCCGGCGCCGGCGTTGGTGACGACGAGCGCGAACACGCCGAAGCAGACGGCGGCGAGGATGAGCAGGCCGGTGAGCAGCAGGTACGCCCACAGAAGCGCCGACGCGCGGAAGCACGCGCCGGCGAGCCCGGCCAGGGAGACGGCGATGATGGCGCCGCCGAGGACGAGCGCCGGGGCGCGGAGGAACCGCTCGCACTCGGTGACGCCGCCGCGGTGGTGCGGGGCGCCGTAGTAGATGCCCGCGGCGAGGACGGCGGCGCCCAGGAGGAGCGTGACGACGTTGAAGGCCGCGAAGACGGCGTTGCTGCAGCGCGGCGCCATCGGTGGCGTGGCGTGGTGCGCGCGGGAGCGGGAGATGGTGGGGAGAGACGAGAGGGTGGTGGTGGTGGAGTAGTTATAGCGGGAAGAGTTGAGTACGTTGTGGAGGTGAGAGGTTGAATTTGTCAAACTCGCGCGCTTTCACACGTGTGGACTCATGGGCCTTTTATTTCTTGTGTTGAGAAATCAGTGCACCCTGATTGGGTGTTTTGGGCCCAAGACATGGTTCTTCTGTTCCCTTTTTACAGGAGGACAAAGTCCGCTTTAGGTTGTGTGGCAATTTGCATGTGACTTAGTCTTCGATCTATGTATGGTGTTGATGTGGTGTTTAGGTAAAAATGAAGAGCAAAAATAAAAATAAATATATATGGTTAATATATCAGTGGGTGTCCACTCTTCTCCGCCTCCCCCTCTTCTCTTTACCGGCTAATGCCTTTACCATAATATGGTGTCTCTATTGGTCTCAACCCTTGGACTGGTGGCGAGCTTCTCCCCAGTCTCCACCCTGGGTATAAGGGGAGAGAGTACCTACACAGCGGTGGCCCCAGCGTAGGTATTGGAGACAACAATAGAGACTAGAGGACGATGGTTATGGAGAGGGCTAAAGGACAACAACGGGCCTTAGAGGAGGGGTGAGCATTGTGGTTGCTGATACTAAGCTCCTCCACCACTCCTCCTTTGCCCATCTCCTCATAGCCATATAAACAGGCAGATGCAACGGCAACGACACCAGAAAGGTTCCAAAAACATCCTCGCTTCACTTTATACCCTTCCTCGTCTTCTCTCTCCCATGGACGATGATAGTTGGCCATGCGTAAAGGGCAATGATAGAGTGGGCTTAGGGGTGCGCAGATCTGGGGTCCTCCCCTTCTGGGTTGATAGCTATTGGGCCCTATTGAAAAGCACAATGATGGTTGCAGAGTCAAGGTGCTGGTCCACGGTGAGTCGATAGAGCCTGCTCTCGGTCTGCACACTTGGTTTTAATAGTCTTGTGCTCCTGGCTTATAATAATAAACAATAAGCATGCTCACCGCCGAGTATTTCAAGGTGTCGCTAGATTTTTTGGGGCCCCAGTGGACACCCACGGGTTAAATCTAAAACCCGTACCTAACCCATAGCTTCACAGGCTCCATGCCTGCAAACCTATGGGTGCAAATCTCTGCCCATAACTATACCCACTGGGTTACTCTGTTCTATTTGGTCCCTCTATTTTTGTTTGCTCTGTTTGTAACGAACGATCAACTTACTCGTACGAAACGGAGGATTCGCAACGTAGATGGATGATCCGCTAACGACTCGCGTGAAGTTTAGCGGCAACGGCGTTATACTAGATTAGATTGATTCACGTGAACTACGGCTACACGAAACAGCAGTACATACACCGATATATATATATATGTGACTTAGCAGCTAGCAGTAGCCAGCAGCTATATTTGTGGACAGGAGCTTTGAGTGGTAGCGGGAGGCGAGCAGCGGCGCATGCACCTGTAGCGGCGGCAAACAGCCGGCCAGCGAGCGATTGACGTCGAAGGGCTGCTCAACTGGGCAGCTGCGTGCAAACATGAGCTTCGCAGGGGCACGCGCAAGCGCAAGGAGGGAGGAGGGCTGGCTGGGGTGCAAATTTTAGGGGGAGGGACCCTCTATTTATAGTGGTAGCTTGGAGATAAATCTAACCCATCTAAGAATCCACTCACTCTAAATAAAGGAGGGATGCGTTTTTTTGAAATTTCAATTGTACATCCGATTAGTCGAATTTGACACGACGAATACAAAAACGTGTATTTCGACCTTTAGATCAAATTAATTAAACAAATTCTTTTATTTAATTAACTCTCAACTAAACCCACATGATTTCTTTTATTTCAATTTAGAAAATTGAGTTCTTGGCTAGGGAAAACTCGGGATGTTACAACCAAGGAACCCATTTTATAATAAAAAAGTTCATGATAGACGTGACCTTGAAAATGACACCTTGTATATAAGGACATGTACAACAGTGAGACGATAGCCATCTATATACATCCACGTCAGATTAATAATCCTACGTAGCATCATTAACTCAAGAAAAACTTGACACTGTCTTTTTGTTCGTCTACGGTTTGGGTACGTGCTCCCAAGTTGTATACTATATTTCCTAGAGAAAAACATCATGCATTGGTTGCATACAACAAATATAAGACATAAAAAATAGTGTATTAAATGTTGTACAGTCAAGTAAGTAGGCTATCCATTGTATAACTTATCTGTTTAGTTGTTTGTGTATATCAAATAGATAACGGTTGCCTGTACCGTTGTACATACCCTAAGGAATTCATAACTGACGTAGCGTTGAAATGGATGCCGACACCGGACGCACCTTCTTGAGAACCTAAGTGGTGTCTGTCTTACATGTGATGCCTTTCCCTAGACAAGGTGCTTTAAGTGACCTCCGGGAGATGCCAAGCCCTTAGGATCGGGGAATCCCTGGGGGCCTTACCTAGGTCCTCTTCATGAGTATTGATACTTTTCCTTTGGAAAAATGGTGGAGAATTGTCGAGGCTTGAGGCCCCAGGAGCCTCCCACGTTCAGGACTCCGACACGATGACCCTACTGCCGGCCCTGTACATCTCCTCCAGGGAGGAAGTCCGGTTCCACCAACATTCTCTTATACCAGTTTCTGCATTTTCAGGGCAATTCAGATGGCTGTGAGTCGTATCCCAAAGGATTTACCTTGTAGCCTTGTTTTGCTGCTAGTTCTTGGATGACAGTACTCTATCTATCTGGGATATACATAGTAGTAGTACGGCATAATGGCAATGTTTTGTATGTCACATGAATTTGTTTCATTTTTTGCACAATATATACACTAATGTTCAAGTACTTCAGTGCTACTAGTTGTTCTCTGAATTCATACTGTGATTCAGGTTTGCTCTGTTCTATTTGGTCCCTCTATTTTTGTTCCCGCATGCTTGGCCACCGTATATTTTATTTTATTGATTTTTTTGTGAGAAACAATTGATTCTGCTAAGAGCAAGTCCAATAGAAGACCTAATTACTAGCTCCAAAATCTTTTCATGTAGCTAACATAGAGCTAACTTATTATATATAATAGTTACACACAACCATATGCTACATCATTAATGAATAGTTTACCTATCATATACAGACAATGTTTTAGGCCGCGTTTATTGAGCGCCGATAAGTTAACTTACCTCGGCGCGAAAAACATAGTAATAGATTAGTATATAATTAATTAATTATTAATTATTATAAAATAGATTAATATTATTTTTTAAAACAACTTTTCTATAGAAAATTTTTGCAAAAAATACACCGTTTAGCAGTTCGGGAAGGTACGTGTAGAAAACAAGGGAGATAAGTTAACTAAGATGGGGGACCAAACATGGCTTAGAACTTGTGCTGCAGCTGGTTGTAAATCTGTAGCCCGCTTTTTCATAAGCATAAACATAACGTGATAATTTTTAGAGTTTACTTACGTCACTTATTGTACTTGCACTAATCAGTTGGCCCCTAATTAATCTATATGGTGGGACCAATACATGCAATTGCTGATCGTAAGATATGTGGCAGGGATGGATTCAACGCCAAAGGTTGCCGTCAAGCCCAAAGGCAGACGATACAAACCCCAAGGTTTTAATACGAGGAATTAAACTTGGTCCAATTTTTCTCTTTTCTTTCTTCGGGGGAATTTGTTTCGGTGAAATTGAAAGTAGCGCATATTTAGGTTACTTCACCGTGCAAGTTCTAAACTCTTCAACTCTGCATTGCATTTTCTTAATCTCCTCGAGCTATGTGCGTTGAGTTTTTTTTATTTTTTGACGATTCTCCCAATGAGTTGACTTCACCTTAGCTGAATTTGCATAATATCATCTTGCCCTTCTTTCTGGAGAAAACGCTCCAGAACTCCAAATCAACCGGGCAAACGTTGCAGGATTTCCAGTTTGATCAAGCCTACCACAGGCAGAGGTATTTTCCTTTTCTCATTTATACTTTTATCTGCTGTATGACATTAACATCATTTTATTTTGTGGTCATGAATGGACTATGTGTGGGTGAAAGATTTAGATTGTCTGGTTTGCTTCAAAATAAATTGTTTTGGTTATTGAATATCATCAACAGATTGCGTGGATGTTTTATCTACAAATTTATTCAATCTATACCATTTTTCAGGTTACCACTAATTTTTTCTCCCTCAGATTTCCACTATCACATTATTTTATGCATGTGACTATCAGGAAATAATTGAAAGTTATTTCTAATGATCTGATTTTGAACTACCTATGCAGAAACACAGCGAGAAAATGGCAGAGACTGCGATTCTGCTAGCCATAAAGAAGATAAGCATAGCTGTGGCAGGAGAAATACTAAGCCTGTCAAAACCCATGCTTGCTAACAATGCTGAATTAGTCATAGCACTTCCGACTAACATGGAATTGGTGAAGGATGAACTTGAGATTATAAATGCATTTCTCAAGAGTGTTAACACTCGTGGTTACAAGGATGAAATTTTAGAAACATGGATGAGCCAAGTTAGGAGGTTGGCATATGACATTGAGGACATTGTGGATCAGTTCATCTATGTTGTTGGTGAACATCAGGGCAAGGGATTCTGGAGTAATTTTAAAAAGGTTGTCAAGAAACCCAAGTCCTTGTTTTCATTGGATGGGATTGCTATGGAGGTTGACAAGGAAAAATAGAAGGTCAAGGAACTGTCAGGTAGGAGAGATCGCTGGATACAGATATTTGTTTCAGTCCGATAAAAAGTAACAAAAAGTATCTCGAGGTACTGGTACCATCGTGCACATCCTACTTAGCTAGATCCAATGGTGAAAAACGATTTGGTACCTCGAGATACTTTTTGTTGGACCGAAACAAATCTCCTGTATACAATCAACCGTCCGTGGACTGGATGTTGATATACCAAACTATGATGATAAACAAGGAGAGTACCAATTCAGGCACAGCCTGCCATACTATGATGATGATGATGAACTTGTGGTGTTGATAAATACAGAGATACCCTCACAGAGTGGTTGTACTCTGAACATTGTTCTTCGCGTATCATCGCTGTTTGTGGTATGGGTGGCTTGGGCAAAAGTTGTCTAGTTTACAATGTCTTCAAGAGAGAGAGGACTCATTTTGATTGCTCTTCATGGATTTCTGTATCACAATCATACAAAATGGATGATATATTGAGAAACATGTTGAATCAACTGCGCGGCAAACGTAGCGAAGCAACCCTTGATGTTTCAAAGATGGGCATTGAGGTATTAAAAGCAGAGTTGAAGATGTTTCTACAGGACAAGATGTGCATAATTGCATTGCATGATGTATGGAGAGCGGGCAACGCTTCGGTGCATATTACTTATAGTATAATACTGTGCCAGTAGAACTAATCTCGTCCATTAATTTAAAAGGGTATTTTCGTACTTTGATTAATATTAGATTTGTATTTATTATTTTTTTATCACATTATGCACGGATCAAAAAAAAGTCCAGCAAAGCCCACTTACTGTCACAGTAAAAAAGACGATATTGCCCTCTCAGAATTCTACTACACCTAAAATTGTTGGTAGTATAATTTAATCACAACCGTCTAACAAAATTAGATCAATAGTCTGGATTAAATTATACTACAAGTAATATGTATCGGAGTCGGCTCATGGAGAGTTGCAGTTCTTTTGGAAATTAGAGACATCCTTTTTAACACTGGCAAGGGAAGTAGATTAATCATCACAACTAGAATCGATGAAGTAGCTGCGATTGCTGAAGATGCTTGTAAGATCAAGCTTGAGCCTCTGAGCAAGCATGACTCATGGATTTTATTTTGCAAAAAGGTGTTCTGGAGAACAGAAAATCATGCTTTCCCCCCAGAATTGCAGAAGTGGGGTGAAAATATAGTTAATAAATGTGAAGGTTTACCATTAGCTATTGTTGCTCTGGGGAGCTTATTATCACTGAGAGATAAAACTGAGGCAGTATGGAAGTGTTTTCATGACCAAATAATGTGGGAGCTACAAAACAATCCAGAGATAAATCATGTGGAGTGGATTTTGAATTTAAGTTATAGGAATCTACCAAATTATTTGAAAAACTGTTTCTTATACTGTGCAATGTTCCCAGAAGATCATCTCCTTCGTAGGAAGAAGCTGATCAGACTGTGGGTTGCAGAAGGTTTTGTTGAACACAGAGGATCAAGCAGCCTAGAAGAGGTTGCTGAAAGTCTTCTCAGAGAACTTGTCCATCGGAGCATGCTTCAGTGGTAGAGAAGAACAGTTTTGGCAGAATTCGACGTTTTCATATGCATGATCTTCTACGCGAACTAGCCATTAAACTGTCTATGAAAGGACACGTAGCCTAGTGGTTACAGTGACCTGAGTAGCATCCAAGGTCATAAGTTCAAATCTCCATAAGAGCATAAATTTCAGATTGGATATTTGAGAGACTAGATCTCCTACTTGGGTTAAGTTCTCAAAGTTTCAATAAAATAAAAGGCTATTAAACTGTTTGAAAAAGGAGAGTTTTGTTCAATCTATGATGATAATTCAGGAGTTGGAGAGGTTGTGTCAGATTCTCGCCGAGTGTCAGTGATCCGGTGCAAGACTTAGATCACATCAAGCCTAGCTTCGTCAAGGCTTCGCACTATTTTGGCATTTGACACAGCTATGCCGCAATCTTCATGGTCTTCTTTTGCTCCACCCAAATCGAAATATCTTGCAGTGCTGGACTTGTCAGGCTTGCCAATTGAGACCATCAGCAGTTCGATTGGGGAATTGTTTAATCTTAAATATTTGTGCCTCAATGATACTGATTTGAAGTCACTCCCAAAAACTATCACCAGGCTTCATAATTTGGAGACTTAAGTCTTGAAAGGACTCAGGTGACAAGTTTCCCAGCTGGGTTTGCAGAATTGAGGAAACTGCGGCATATACTTGTCTGGAAATTGCTGTACAATGAGCACTCAAGTTTCAGTAACTCCTTGGGTTTGGCAACAAGTGAAGGCCTCTGTAATTTGAAGGAATTGATAACTTTGGATGAAATTCAGGCAAATAAAAAATTTCTTAGCAGGCTAAGAAATTTAGCCCAACTAAGAGCATCTCTAATAGACAGCCCAAATCAGACTCTCCAAATATCTATTTGGCCACTTCCCATCTCATTTAGTCATTCAAATTTGTTTTTTACTTCAATAGTATCTCTATTCACGATCTCGATTCCAAGTCCATGATAATTGGGTCCCACATGTCATCCTCCTCTCTTTCTTTTTTTTTTCTCTCCCTCTCCCTCAATCTATCTCTCCTTCTTTCCTTTTCTCTTTCTTTCTCATTCTCTCTCCACGGCGGCAACAGAGGCCGGCGGTGGTGGATGGCGTAGGCGGCGGCCGGCTAGGGGCGCGCCGGGCGCGGACGACGTGAGCGGCGCTGGCGGCCGGCTGGGGGCGCGTCGGCTGGGGAAGGCACAAGCGGCGATGGCGGTTGGCTGGGGACGGCGCCGGGCGTGGGCGGCAACGGCGGCTACGGCGAACGACAAATCGACGACGACGACAACCCGAGCGGCGATGACGGCCAGCTGGGGATGGCGCCGGGCGCGGGCGGTAGCGGCGGCCGCGACAGACGACAAATCGACGACAACGACGACCCGAGCGACGATGGCGGTCGGCTGGGGAAGCGTCGGGCGTGGACGGCGCAGTGACCGGGGACGTCATGGGCTCAAGGGGATGGCGCGTCGACCGGGGACGGCGCCGGGCGCGGGCGGCAGCGGCGGCTGCAGCGGACGACGAACCGACGACGGCGACGACCCAAGTGCAGACAGCGGCGACGGGGAGGATGCAGACGGCGGCGACGAGGGCGGCGGTCTTGGCGGGCGGCGGCAGCGGCCTTGGACGGCGGCGAGGGAGGCCGGCCGGACGGTGGCGAGGGGTGGTGAGCCGGATGGCGGCGGGGGCGGCCGATCCGACCGCTGGGGCGGCTGGGAGGAGGGGGAGGGATGGAGAGGTGGTCACGCGTGGGGCCCACAGATGGCAAGTCAGCTTGGATGGCTAAATTTGGCAAGTTTGGAGGCTAGTTTGGCCAGCTATCTGGCTAATAAGTCTATTGGAGTGCTATTTTTGATTAAAATGACCAAATTTTGGCTTAGAGAGCGGGATAGGGTCTCTCTTGAAGATGCTCTAAGGAGCCTTTACATTTCGGATGTAAGGAGTAACTACTGCGCAGAATTGTGTTCTTGTTTTATCAAGGATGCAACATCTCTTGAGATTGCATGTGTAGGCAAGCAACCAAGATGAGTTGCTTAGGCTGAAAGCGTTGATATTACCTCCTGAACTTCAATTGACAAGAAAGTTGTCATGAAAAATGCTGAAATCTCAATCATTATTCTCAGCTAATGGAAATTCGCTTGTCAGACTAAGCTTATGCTGGTCTGATCTTACAGAAAACCCAATCCCATATATCTCCAAATTATCAAATTTAACAAGCTTACATTTTCAAGGACCATGGGCATCAACTAAGATTCCATACAGGCTTATTGCAGAAGTTGAAGGGGATGACCTTGAAAGACATGGTTGAAGTTTGCAAGATTTACATGGAACAGGGAACATTGGTCAGGCTTGAGTATCTAAAACTTGACGGTCTCAAACAATTGGCCGATGTTTCTGACGGTATCAAGTTTCTCTCATCCTTAAAGGAGGTATATTTTTGGAACTTACATGCTAATTTCAGGGCAAATTTACAAGAAAGTGCCAGAATGGGAAGGCTAACTCACATCTCTGTCATGAACTTGCGTTAAATCAAGGCGAGTTAAATTCCATAACCACCTCTTCCGCCTACTCTATGCATGAGGTTAAGCATGTCTCATATTGCACAACCAAAAAAAATGCCGAGGGCAATTTTCTCAATTTAGTTTGATTTCATTTTTTTTAGTAGTAGTAGTACCTTCGTGTTAATATATAGTTACTTCTAGTGATCCCACTGTAAAAGCAATTTGAGAAGTTTGCTTCCTACCAAGGCAGCTACCAACCTTTATCCCAAAAGGCTCGACGATATGCAGTCTGGCTCTGTCTTCCTCAGTCTGCTGTCTCTTGGAACAGTTCACAAATGTTAAGGCAAAATCGTTAATAGACAGTGAAGCAAATTGTGCTTGGATCGATTCAAAATGTAAATAGCACTCCCTCCTCCATAAGCAGGGGCGGAGCTACCATGCATTCCATACATGGAATATATTGTTGTATATACATATTTCTGAAAAAGCTCATCTTAATAGAATATGTGTTACTTAGTGCATATATATTGAACTATGTTGTCAATTTTACGATTATTACCTATTTGCTAAAATGAATTTACTGAATTGTATATGAGAATTCTTAGACGGACATACTCTTAGCTAAAATCCTATTGTAAGACTTTTTAGTTTTATCTAGATTTATCTATAGATGAATGTATATGTTTTATGTATGATTCTAGGTTCATTAGCATCCATACGGAGGGAGTATTATCTTTTCCAGCTTTTTTAAAATATAAATGGTTTTGGATATGTATACATTTATTTTATATTTTTCTTCCCCATTTACTCTCGCCAAATAAACTAACTCTTCTTAGAAATGAATGTCTCGTTTTTTCGGATGTAATAAAATACATGATGGCATGTTACAACTTACAACTTAATTTACAGTAGATTTTCAAAATTACCGTTGTCAAAACCCACATAAAGTGTCTCAGATACTTGTACTATCTAGTCCTCTCATAATTCACACTTGGTATAAAGTATAATAGGATCATGGACGTACTAGAATTTAAAAGCAATTCTTCACTACTTCTCGAGTTTGAATTATAATTACTCAATGAATTTCTCTGAACTCCATGGAGCAGGACCAGTTTATTCGGTTTTGGACAAAAAGAAAAGATTAAAAATTTATGTCCTGAAAAGACTGTTGAATACCCTACCAGGTATGGCCGCACGGCACTGCAAAGACAAACACACATACGCTGTACAAACCTTGATAAAGTTTGGTGATGACACTTTGATGGCGATTTATGTTCCTGTCCTTCACCATTTATGTGCTGCATTAATGGCCATTACCAACTTACCGAAATGTATTTACTGGACCGATCTTCTAGTGATCAGTTGGGTCAGTACATGAAGAAGCCATTGAAGATCTCAAGAACAAGTTCAGAATTCCAAGTTGTATTTCGGTCCAAGATTTCCAAAGTTTTGGGTCTTTTGACCCCCTCGCGCACTCTCCCTCCCCAACAAGATTTGTTCGAATTCTGTCAAATTTTGGAATTTTTCGTCAGAAAGAAACTTCAGTCTTATCAATCCACCCAAAATAGTTTTTGCCTTCTTTAATATGGAGCCCTGGCATATGGATCATAAAGAATAAAAAGTTCTTCACGCATTGCAATCCAGCTACATAAGCGTGGAGAGACTGTTTCACATATTGATTATGCCATAGTTAGATCTGTATAAAGCTATAGTAATCCCAGCAACAATCTCTTGGCTTTTAAAATGTGTGAAGTCAAACCTAGAAATAGTAAATTGCCAGTAAACACAAAAAATATTAATATTGCAAAGGTAAAATTGATTATAGTAGTGTTTTCATAAAAAATACTTTTATCTAATTATCATTTACTAGTATATTGCGGTGTTGCCCATGAGATGGAACGGGATTTTGTTAAAAAATATCATTAGCATTAAAGTAGAGCTAATAAAAGTGGTTTGATATATATAGGTATTAGTTTTAAAAAATAGGAGGGAGTTAGTAGTAGGATAGCCGGCAGATTCATCACCCACCACCACTACTACTCTTTATAGGAGTCTTTATAGGAGTATAGATAATTAGAAAAAAAAACAATAATAGAGCGTGTACACAAAATATTAAGATAACATGTAGTGTATGCTTCCTTGTAAATATCTGAATTTTCTAACTAACTATTATTACAGGTAAAGTCCTTTTTTGTCATTGAGCATTGCTCGAAGTCTATTTTTCATTCTGAATTACTAGACTATTTTTTTTATATATCAGATTAGTTACATTAGAACTTTCAAAGCCGGACACTCGACACCTTAAACCATATTTATGGTGGTTTTGATCAATACGAGAATGGTTTTTTTGCTAGTATGTCGTAGTTATGGACCTAATTAATTGACATTGCATCAACAAGTACGCAAATTAGTAAGAGTACAAACCAGCAAAAAACACCTCAATTCCAAACAAGACCATTAAAAAAGACCTTGTCGTGTTTTTTTTATCTGATTTTAAAAGTTGAGGGTGAAAAGAACCAGTTCAGGATAAAACATGGACTTTAAAACAAAGTTCAGTTCAGTATAAAACAAGGAGTGGTAAAAAAAAGTACTTTAGATAGAAATTATTAGTGCATACACTCTCCATCCAGGAAAAGAAACAACTTTCAAGAATGAATTTGGACTACTGGGGGTTTAAATTCACCAGAAATTGTTTATTTTTAGGACAGAGGTAGTATGTTCTAGGATCTTTCCCGCAGCTCAGTTAAAGCGAATGGTTGGTCCCTGGTTTTCCTTTTTCGGTACATTTGAGTGGTTCTTGGTGTGAACAACCCTTGTTAAGAACTGGTCAATTCAATTGTCCAGCACAAACAATCTACACCTGTATTTGCACTGAAATACGTGGTGATACCCAATGCCACGCAGGCACATGCCATAATACAACCAGGACCTAAAGAGTTTAACACTGTAATAATTTAGAGACATGATAAAACTACCACTATATATATCAACCGCATGACATCATCATTCTTGTGTAACCCATCGTATCACTGTGCACAGCAAGAACTGAGCTTCTGGCACAGAACACTGATAATCCGAGACATTGTTTAAGTCGTCGTAGCCGCCAGGTGAACAAAGCACATGATATACTCAGTACTCAGGGCCCAGAACCACCCTTGTCAAGGCCGTAATCCGTCATGCCCATGCCAACTTCGTTTTGGTGCTTGATGAACCCACCTGTTGCGGCTTTTGAGTAACTCCAGTAGTACATTAGAGATGCCACCAGGTTGATGAGCATCATTGCAGCGGCTGCTGCAAAGACCCCCTTGCGAAGCGTGGCGCATGTGACCAAGTCATGCTTCATGTAGTAACCAAGGTACTTGGTGTGGTATGCATTCCTCACAGATCCACCAATAAGGCAAGCTTCTGCAGTGAGAAATGTTATCCTGCGAACAAGAAAACCCAGGACACACTGAGAAGGTTGTTCAGATGATCTAGATGTCAATGGTTATCACAATGAGAACCTCGATATGCCAGACAGATACATAGCATAGGACCCTGTGCTCCTGGCAATTAATCATATCTTAAAAAGCCCAAGCGCCCAACCGACAAAATAATGGAATTAAATTAAGAACCATATTTGATCCAACATTATTGTTTTCCCAAGATTACGTCAATTGCTGATGGTATTACTACAATCAAGTATAGGAATTTGAACTATATTCAGCTATAGCAGACAATAGACATGATTTATTGCTAACATCACATGCTGAAGACAACATATAAAAGTAAAACTCTAACAAAATTTTAACTTGGAGAGTTAGTGTTGCTCTCCAAAGAGTGGATGGTGGGAGTACCATATAGCCTAGTCCTAACAGAATTAGCAAATGCTAGAATATGGTAACTTGGTAAGATTATATATGCAATCAGAGAGCCCTTGTGTATCTTTCGCTTTGTGCATAACACAACAAAACGAGTGCAATTTAAAAAGTCACCACATGCTATTTTGGATCTGCCGAACTGTAAACAGTTCTAAATCCTAATCTTGAATGCAGAATTTCTGGAGCAAGAAATCCCCCTTTGCTTGCCTTCTTGTTCAATTCCAGAAATGTTATGCAATAAATAAAAGAAAAGAAAAGGCTATCTCTAATGAGCAGGAATCAGCACTACAACAAAGCAAAGGGGGTTCAGCATTTTTGTGGAAAAGACTACTTCCACAATTAACACTAAAGTTTTACTGTTAATACATTGTAATTTTCTCTTCTTTTTCATGAGATCATATTGATGGAAGGAAGATTTGTTTGTAATTCTGGAGGAAACAACAGTTTGGTTAGCTGTTGGAACCAAACACACGACAACCCCAGTACTATTAATTAAATATGTAACCCTTGGATTAAGAAATGGTGTCGATGTAACAAAATATGAAGCTAACGAAAAATTCTCAACAAAGCCACCAATTAAGCAGCACCAAGCAAGCATCACTGCAGGCAGGTGCTAGAAGATTTTATTTGATAATGGAGGTAATCTGTAAATCATCTGCTTACTAAAGATTAACTTGAGGGTTGGTAATACCATACTTCACTCTAATAGCACAAGTCATCACACAAATGTTGTACTATATTCGATCAAATCATGGCATTCTGCTCTTCACAATATGAATGAAAGAACAAATTTGGTATGTCCAGAACAACTGGATGACTTCATCAAGGTAATGTTCCAAATCAGAAAATTCTTTATACAATTCAACCAGAAAGCTATGATTTTCCCAGAAAAACTGGATTCAGACATCACCGGGAATCAGATGTTATGAATGGATAAGCCTTAGTCCTGTCAAATTCAGAGCAGGATTGATGACAGTGAACTTAAAATTTTCACTCTGTTCATGGAGGCCAGGCAGTAAATTAACCGTTCTTATATAAAAGTAGAACCATTCCCAATGCAAGATCCCAAACAAGTAAAGTAATTAATGTCTATTTACGACAGTAAGTTCCAATCTCGGAAGTAATAACTGTTTTGTAAAAAGCCTCTGATGGCACAAAATAAAATTACTGAAAGCAATGGCTTCTAGTTTTGTATCAATCTGACATGAAAATTTTTTATCTGACATGAAGCAAGAATAAGGACTACAGGAAACACCCAAAACGCTGTGTCCCCATGTATTTGTCATCATCCCAACGGATTTACCATCCCCAAATCATGCTCGTACAAAGCAACCATGGCGAGTTTCTCACCTCACCTCCTCCACAAACTCAAAAGAAGCACAGATTTGAGAATTCCGTACGCTCTAATCTGCAAGCGTGCACTCGCAATCGCAGCTAACAAAAAGACTCAAAATTGAACTGAATCTGACAAATTTAACTGATATTGGACATGCAATCACGAGGCCAAAACATCAAGGAAGTGTGCGTGTGAGGGGGGGGGGGGGGGGGGGAGGGGGCTAAGTAGGGTTCTAACGGGCGCACGCACCAGGAGAGGATGAAGGAGGCGACGGCGCATCCGCGGGAGGAGAGCGCGGGGCCGAGGCAGAGGCAGCGCGTGACGGCGGTGACGAGCAGCTGCGCGAGGAGGAGCACGAAGAAGGCGGTGACGCCGTAGACGGTGGAGGCGTCGGTGTCGTAGAGGCAGTAGGAGCGCAGGTCGTACTCGTCGGGCACCACCTTCCCCTGCCAACACAAACCATCACAGGAAGATCCCCACGGCCGGGCCGGGCCGCGCCGCTAGCTAGTCAGACACCACCACACCGGAAGAGGAAGGGCGTGCGCGCGGGAGGGGAGGGGAGGGGCGGGGGCGCGTACCGTGCTCCGGCGGCGCTCAGCGCCGACGGCGAGGAGGAAGGCGAAGAGGCTGAGGAAGGAGAGCAGCGCGGCGAAGGCGAGGGAGGCCGGGCGGGAGGTGGCGAATCCGGCCATCTGGCCAAATGCTCCGGCGGCGAGCTCCGGCTCCGGCTGCGGCGGCGCTAGGCTTTGTACTAGTGAGTGAGTGAAGTGAGGTGGAGTGGGAATAGTGGGGAGCTGGGGCTGAGGTGAGCGGGTGGGGCCCGCTCGTCGGTGGATGAATATAGTACCATATTAATCCACGGCGTTCCGGCCGGGCCGGGGTAGCTGTCCGTCTGTCTGCCGATGCGGCTCTTCTTTTCTTCTTATTTTTTTCCCTTTTGCATTTTTCCGTGTCGGGTAGTGGGTGGTGGGGACATGGTTCGGCATAATTGGTCGTCCTTCTTCACAGCAGCTGAAATAACAGAATATAGTCCTGTTATATATATATTTTAAGTAGGTGAGAGAGAAAAGATGTGTAGCTAGTTTCAGCACGAACTTTAAGACAACGCATGTGTATAAAAGGTGGGACATAGTAGTATATGTTTTATAAATAATCATTATTGACTATTAGATTAACTATAGATAAATTAGAACTAATAGTTAGCTATATTATTAAACTTGCTCTCGCGACACGTACTATTATATTCGACTAGCTATGTACATCAGTGTGAAAAATATTTGATAAGAAAATAGTAAGCAGAAAGCATAAATTTTATTTCCAGTATATAAACAAGAAATAAGATTTAGAAATAATAACTAAAACATGTAACAAGAAATAATAACATATAAAACATTTGATATTGATACATCAAACAAATTAAGCTACACACAACTGGATTGCTTCGACAAATTCAGAAGCGGCTAGCACACACTCAGTTTCTATTCTGCCCTTTCTATCTTGAGGTTAGAGTAAGATATTTTGTTGTTATAGCTAGGCAGTTGTTGTCTTGCCTGTAAATGACACTTACGATCTTTTTTAATGCTCGCTGGGCTGACTTTGGAATATCTTTTGTTCCATAAAAATATATTTTTGATGCTCACAGGATTAACTTTGTGATACCCTTTTGTTTGCTGTAGAAGGAATAATATATGTTTGTGACTTTAAATTTTAGAAACAATACTTGCACAATCATTACTAATATGTTGTTAAAATCACAAATAGATGTTGGAGAAATGCCTCAGTGCATGCATATACCTCTAGCAACCTTCTTTCTTCCACATGTTGCTCATACTGTAAGACAAAACCTTTTTTTTTTCATCTTGAGCGAATCTCGCTTCAACACCGGGGCTATGCGGCGGCGGTCGTGCGATGCGTATTTCTTTTACGTTCTCCTTTTGTGTTCTTTTGGTTTGCTTTATTGATTAGGGTGAACGGACGGTCGGACCGCTGTTTTATGGTAGCAAAGAACTGAGTGGTCTCAAGTGCTATGTGGACCGAGAGCATTTTCAACTGCTCATCTAAATTTGATCATTAATATCAAAGTTTGAACGACCATCTAAAATAGACTCTTTAATCACTCTAATGGAACATCCATATTCATCATTCATATATATTTTCTTAATATTTTATAACCATCTACTTTCGTGTTGTTATTGCTCTCTACTCCTATAATTAGATGTTGAGATATGAAGGAAGAAAAGAGAACATCCATATTTGAAGTTTCTTTCCAATATAGATGATCATCTATTTGTTTAGGATGGGATGAAGTATCTGCTAGAGATACTATAAGATCACATTGTTTCTTTCACAGTTTAAGCTTAAACAATGTTTTTTGTTTTACGTTCATTGGGAGAATTTGCCATCGTAATTATTCTTTTTAATGTGGTGAAGAAAGAAATATTCTGTTATGATCTATAAGTTAATAGTTGTGCAAGATATATGGGCTAATTTACAGCATGAAATTAAGCAGTATGAAGAATAAAAACGTTGTAAGCTGGGATAAAGATTTCACGTTCCTAGGCCTAACTATCTATAATTAAGGCACTAATTTGAACATAGTAGTATGTTGTATGAAAGATTTATTAGATTAATGTATCATGATAATTGTTTCGGACTTGGCAAAGAAAAATAAAGAATATTCAATAACAGAAGATCAATTTTATTAGGTGTTAAAATGTTGACTGAGATGCATTCTAAGTTTTTTTACTGAAATATTTGTATATAGACATTTATGATGTATCTATGATACACAAGTTAATCAAAATTGAATTTCTAGTAGAATATTAACGATACACTAAATTGATTAATATGAGCAAATTTGAACAGTAAAAGCTTGAAATCATGAGAGCGTGAATCTGGGAACATAGTAGTAAAACGTAAACGCAAAAAAGCATAGAGCAGGCCACGCCAATGGCAAAGCACAGAGCAGGCAAAAAGGCATAGAGCGGCAAAGCATGAGGAGTCTCTATTTTTCGAAAAGGGCTCTGGCTTTCCATTTTTTAGAGCACGGCCCTATTTTACGAATTTTTTCTTCTTCACATAGGATATTGTAGGAAGTCGGGGGCCTAAACACAAGAGCACAAAACCAGAAAAAGTTCCATGAGAGACCTATAACAAAATACGAATAAACATGAGTGCTTTTATGCAAAATTGTGAAATTTGCTCTAGCTCCCGCCTGGTGACGCGTCGGCATCTCCTGGTGGCCACGCCAGTCCGAACGCAGGAGAAGCCTCTATTTCGAGGAGGTTTCAAGTATTCTAACTAGCGGGGAAAGCGTGCTTCGCGCGCACCTGTGGCATAAAAAAATACTAGTCTGCGATTAGTTTTAGCATATATATATTTAGGAGAATTTGCCATCGTAATTATCTTTTTAATGTGGTGAAGAAAAAAGTATTCTGTTATAATCTATAAGTTAATAGTTGTGCAAGATATGAGAACTAATTTACACCATGAAATTAAATTAAGCAGTATGAAGAATAAAAGCGGTGTAAGCTGGGATAAAAATTTCAAGTTCCTAGGCCTAACTATCGGCACTAATTTGAACATAGTAGTTTGTTGTATGAAAGATTTATTAGATTGATGCATCATCATAATTGTTTCGGACTTGGCAAAGAAAAATAAAGAACATTCGACAACAGAAGATCAATTTTATTAGATTTTAAATTGTTGACTGAGACGCATTATGAGTTTTTTTTACCGAAATATTTGTATATGAAACTATTGACATTTATGATGTATCTATGATACACAAATTAATCAAAATTGAATTTCTAGCAGAATATTAACGATACATTAAATTGATTAACATGAGCAAATATGAACAGTAAAAGACTGAAATCATGACAGAGTGAATCTGGGAACATAGCACTAAAACATAAACATAAAAAGGCACAGAGCAGGCCACGCTAGTGGCGAGCACAGGGCAGGCAAGAAGGCATAGAGCGGCAAAGCAGGAGTCTCTATTTTTGAAAAGGATCCTAGCTTTTCATCATTTAGAGCATGGTCCTATTTCACGAATTTTCTCTTCTTCACATAGAATATTATAGAAAGTCGGGGGCCTAAACACAAGAACACAAAACCAGAAAAAGTTCCATGAGGAACCTATAATAAAATGCTAATAAACATGAGTGCTTTTATGCAAAATTGTGAAATTGGCTCTGGCGCTCCCACGCGGGTGACGCGTCGGCATCTCCTAGTGGCCACACCAGCCCAAAATCCTGAGGAGGGCCAAATCCCAGCTCCTTTTAATATAGTAGATATCTAGGAAAGGAGCTTACCATGCATGTAGCTTGACATGCAGCAGTTTGTCATATAGCATACAACTTTACCGTAGCTTATGATTAAGTGTAGGAGGATGATGCATCTAGCTCTAAAGCAGGATGACATCTCAAATAGCTTCCAACCATAAATACGGTCACGCCCAGGGTTTTATCTTAACTAAAACTCAATAAAATAATATATTAAAAATAATTTATTAATTAAAGTTCAGGAGAAAAGCAGTGTATAAATTAATTTAATTAATTGGAAGCTTTTCGGATATTCTAAAATGTCCCGAAAGCATTTTAAATTATTAATAGGATTTATATTTGAATTGCAGTCAATAAAATTTGCTCTAATAAACTTAATAAAAATCGGCAAAATTGGAGGCAATTCGTTTTTTTCCCTCCTTCCTTTTTCTTTTCTTTTTCCCTCTTTTCTTCCTCCCTTTTTCCCTTTTCTTTTTCTCTTTCTCTTTTTTTTTCCCCTCCTGGCCGAACTCACCTCTGCCCCTTTCCCCTTTGCACGATCTCCCTTCCCCTCCTGGTTGGTCCGTGCATCCCTCCCTCTCCACCTAAAACAAATTCCAATCTATCTTTTATCCCTTTAAAATCTTATCTATTCCTTTTTAATAAAAGATGGGTAACAAGATCTATCTCTAACTTCCCCCTATAAATACCCCCTACAGCTTGGCCTTTTTCCCTCGTCTCCCTCTCCCGTGCATCTCCAGTCGCCTCCGCCTTCGCTACAGCTGTGCCGCCCCTATCCAGCAGCTGCGTAGCAAGCCGCTAGCAGCCCTGCTGCATCCTTGTTCGCAGCACGTCGCCGGCTGGTCTCTCTCCACCAAATCTCAGGTTCGCATCTATTTTATTCTTGCGAATCAATCTAAATTAATCTACCGTTTAATTGTTCAGGTTTTCTAGCCTAACAGCGAGGAACAACCGCACTCCGTCGCTGATCTCTCCACCAAACCTCAGGTTTGCATACGTTTTATTCATGCAAATCAATCTATCGTTAATCTACCGTGTAATTGCTTAGGTTTTCCAATCTATTAGCTAGCGTGAGATTGATCTACGGTGCGGAATTCAATTTCGTAAGCGTAGATTGGTTTAACGTTAAAGTCGTCTAATTCTAGTTTAGCGAGTCGTTAAATCTCAATTTAACGGGTCGTTAACTCCTGCCGTTGTTCCGCTAACAGTTCACGGTTTCACGTATCGGATCAAATTTGTCATACGAATCTCTAATTTGTGCATGATTTGGTTCTGTCGTGTGAATGCGTGTACTGTCTGCAATTTTCCGAGTCGTGTCCCAACCGGCGCTCAAAGTCCGCATCACTCCCTCGGCCCATCTCCTCCTTCCCTCCCCGCCGGCCTACCAGCCCATCTCCCTCCCTTACTCTCCCTTTAGCCTCCTCCTCTCCCGCTGGGCCGGCCCATTTCAGCCCGCTCGATCTCTCCCTCTTTTCTCCCTCTCCCGCTGGGCCAGCCCACGGCCGCCCGCACCCGAGGTCCGGATCACCTCCCCCTTTCCCCAGGGTCGCCGACAGGTGGACACCACCGCTCAGCCCCGTTGTCTCCCTCGCCGCGCCTTGCCGCTGCTACGCCTCGTCGTGCACCGCGCCGTTGCGTCACGGATGCCACTCCGCTCCCTCTCAGTCGCGCCGCACGTCAGCCTCGACGTCATCGTGGCCGTATGCTGCTCAGCCGCCGCCCTTCGCGTCCGCCCCGCCGCCATCGTCCTCATCTCCCCGAGCCACCGTCTCGCTTCTGCCCGCGACGACGCCGCTCTCCGCTGCCACCACGTCGCGCCAGTGCCCGCCACCTCAGACGCGCTCCACCGGGCCCGTGCTTTACGCGCCACATCGCCACCGCCGCAGCTGGGCAACGCTGCCGCTTACCCGCTTCGCGCCTCCCTCGCCGTCTTGTTGCGTCGGAAACACCTCGCCGTGCCACGCGTTGCGTGTGCCTCGCGCCCGTGCTTGGCTGCCGCGTCGCCCGCTGCCCTCGCGCTCACCCGCGTGCACGCCGCGCCCAGGCCGTGCCGTGGCTAACCACCGTCCGCAACCACCGGCCGCAATCCGCGTGCCGCGCCAACCAACTCTCCACCCTATCCGCGCGCCTGCCACGGTCATGCGCCGCCGCTAACCTCCTCCCCGCCCTAGCTTGCGCCAGCTCCCCTATAAAGCCCCACCGGCGCGTGCCGCCACACTCGTTCCTGAGCCGCCGCCGCGCCGGTTGCCCGTCGTCGCGCAGACGCCGTCGCTCCTCCTCGGCCACGCATCGTCGTCTTCGCCGGTCGCCGGTGAGCACCCGCTCTCCCTTCCTTTCTCCCTTTTCCCTCTAACTCCCGGCCGTCGCAGCCGAGTTGCTGCCAGTCTCCGCCATCGTCAGGCTGTCGTCGCGCCACCCCCCCTGCCTTCCCGCGCGACCGCTTCCCATCGTCGGGCGCCGTCGTTGCCGTGCCGTTCGCCGTCACCGTCGTGCGCCACGCTCAGTCACCGCCTGTCACACCCGGAGTTTTGTCCTAAGCCTAAAACCGTAAAAAGAAATCTGTAAATAACAATTGGCTTAATTAACTCAGGAGAAATCCCTCTAAAAGAACAGAACTTAATTAAATCGAGGTTCGCAAATCGACTAACTGGATTTAAACTCAAATTGCAGAAGTATAAAATTTGGCCAAACAAATTAATTTAAAACTCGGCAAAAGTGAGGTTTTCCTTTCCCCTTTTTTCCTTTCTTTTCCCTTCCTTCTCAAATTGGGCAGAAGTCCAATTTTCCTCCCTTTCCTTTTCTTTTTCCTTTTTCTTTTTCCTCTCCTCCTTCCCGGGCCGGCCCAACCGAGCCAGCCCACTCCCTCCAGGCCGGCCCAGCCGAGCCGGCCTCTTCCCGCGCGCGCCTCCTCCCTCCGCCTGGGCCGCCGCTCGGCCCAGCTCGCGCGCCGCGCTCGCCCACGTGGTCCCCGCCGCCTCCCTCCTCCCTCGCGCCACTGACAGGTGGGGCCCACCTGTCAGCGATCGCGCTCTCGCCAGCTCGCTCGCGCCGCGCCGGCCGAGTCCGAGTCCGCCGCCGCGCCGCAACCGCCGCCGCCGCAACGGCCGCCGCTGAGACCTCGCCGCGCCCGACTCGGTCTCTAACCTCCGTCCCGCCCTAGCCGGCGCCGCCACACTATAAATCCCCACCGCCGCCACACCGTCGCCCACTTTTTCCTCTCCGCCCAGGCCGCCGCTGTGCCCTACCGTTCGCCGCCGCCGTTCGATCTCGCTGCCGGCCACCCGTCGTCGCCGTCCAACCACGTCATCGCCTCCGCCTCGACGTCGCCAACCTTCCTCCGGCTCCCGTCGCCGCCGGTGGGCACCCCGCGCCCTTCCCCGCTCCTTCATCCTCTCCACCGCCGCGCCTCATCGCCTCGCCGCCGTCTGTCGACCTCGTCACCGCGCGTCGCCAGCCGCCGCTCGTTTGCGTCACCACCTCCGCATCGCCGTCGCCGACCCTCTGCCGCGTTCGCCTCCGCCGGTGAGCGTCCCCACCTCCCTCTCCTCCTCTCCTTTGTCCTTGCGTCACCGCCGGACCACCCGCGCCGTCGCCGGGCGTCGTGCGCCACCTCTCCGCCGTCGCTGTGTTTCCCTCGTCGCCGCCTTCACCACGTGGTCGCCGTGCCGCCGCTGCCAGCACCCATTGCCACCTCTCGCCGTCGTGCGCGCGTCGCGCGCTCGTTGCCGTCGTGTTGGCCGGCCACCGCTCCCTCTCTAGGCCGCGCCCTTGCGTCGCCGATTCGTGCGCGGTCGTCGCCGCGTCGCCGTCGTCGTGGCACCGCCGCCGTCCGCTAGCGCCGCCGTCGCGGCGCCGTCCCTCGGTCGCCGCCGCGCCGCCCGAAGCCCCCGCCGCCGGCTGCGCTCTCCTCCCCCTCTCTGTTTCCCCTCGCTGACGAGAAGGACCCACCCGTCAGTTGCCCCGCGCCCCTCCTCCCTCTCTCCTCCCGTGGGACCCACTTGTCAGCCTCTCCTCTCCCCTCTCTCCCACCGACAAGTGGCCCCCACCTGTCAGCCGTCAGCGCTTCCTCTCTCCTCGCTGACGTCAGCAGCCCCATTAATTACAAAATAATTGATTTAAGACTTTTCTGTTTAGTTAAAAAACCCAGAAAACTTCTAAAATTCATAAGTAATTCATCTAGTCTCCGTTTAGGTCCATTCAAATTTCATTAAATTCATAAAATTGTCAAGAATCCATTAAAAATACTTTCTTTTGCTGTTTCAGTAGAGGTTGTGCCTGTTTTATTTATTTTTGTGCTTTGTCGCTTAGATTCGGACCCCGCCGAAGAGCCGGTTTACTTCGAGATCAGCCGAAGTTCCCCAGGGGCTAGAGCAAGGCAAGTGGCACTCATCTTTAATCATATTGAACCCATTATTGCAAATTCCCTGCTTTGTCTATTCAAATATGTATGGTTTTGATTAAAGTATTTACTGTATTTATTTTTCGGGTGAACCTTGTTATTATGCCGCTGATTATCCAACTTTATTCATTGCTAGACTAAGGGTAACTTGATTAGAGTTAGGCCTAGGTTAATGCTTAGCCTTGCTTAGAACAAATAGCTCATGGGATCACATTTAACCATGCTTAGTTCGGAATAGCTGTAATATTGATTCATTACCCGGTTCGGGTTAATGCCAACTAAAATATTGATAATGGTGGGCTGTGGGTGCATGGTTTTGGGAGTCGCACCCATGGCAATTAAGGACCGTTTCACGGGAAACCCTGGAAGTAATTAAGTGCTAACCACATGCCGAAATGGGTAAGGTGGGATCTGAAGCATGGCTTCGAACTATTTGACGTACCAAGGCGAGGGTAGGCGTGATGGAGTATGGACGGGCAATCGTGGTGTAACGAAAGCCTCTGCTGCTTCCGGATCTACCAAGGTATAAGAGGGGACTGCCCGACTTGGTGTAAAGGAGGGGGTGAAACCTGAAGTGCGGTGCAATTAAATAAGGAGGGTTATGTGACGGGTCCTATCACGGTCTCCTTTCCGGTATGTCGTGGTTTTCACTCGGGACTACTGCAACGTGGTGTAACGTTGAGTAGTGGTTGGGCCTGTTGTAACGTGGTGTAACGTTGGACAGTGTTGTGGTATTTTACAACTGTTATTTACTTATCCTTTACTATATTCAATTACCTTTATTCTTTTTAACCTCTGTTATTTGTTTAACCGCTGCTTTACTGCAACTAACCCTAGCCTGCCCTTGTTAATCCCTATGCATCATTTATTGCTCTCTTGTCCGTGTCACTTGTTGAGTCGGTGGTTTGTACTCAGCCTTGCCCAACTTTTTCCCCCTTCAGAGCTAGAAGTTGAGTCCGATGGAGGTGTCTCTCAGGAGTGAGCTGATCTACCGTCGAAGCTTTGCCTGTGGACTGGAGCCGTACCCGCTGGAGCTAGTCTACCTTTTTCTTTCCGCTGCATTTCCGCTAGAATAAGTGTTATTTTCAGTTATTTCTAAGAACGATGGTTATGTAATCAACATTGTCTTTTTGTGTACCCTGGCTGGTCCTAGACAGGGATTTAATACACAATTAAGTTCAAAAATTCGGGTGAGGAATTTCTGGGCGTGACACCGCCCATCTCACCACCGATCGCCGCTGCCAAGCACTGCCCTCATCGCTCCTCCTTGCTGTTCTCCTCTGTCGGTGAGCGTGGTCCTCTCCCTCCCCTTCTTCCTTCCCTACCACCACGCCCACATCCGTCGCGCCGCTCGGCCGCCGCCGCCACCACCCGATTCCGCCGCACCGCCGCCGCCAGGTCGCCGCCCGACATTATCGCCGTCACGGCGTCGTTTTGCCGCCCCCCCTTTCCCGCATCGCCGTCCCGCTGCATCCCCCTCCTCTTCCTCCGTGCGCCCGCTGCCCGGCCGTCGCCGCCGTCGCCGCGATGCACCGTCGCCGCCTCCTCGGCCGAACGCCGCATCCCATCTCCCCTCTCCTCTTCCCCTCGCCTTCCCGCGCCACCGCGCCGCCCTCGGGTGGACGCCGCTCCGCGTCGTCGTCACCGTCTTCGTTGTCTGCCCGATGAACTCCTCTCCCCTTCCTCTCTCCCTCGGCGCTCGCCGCCGTGCCGCGTCGCCCGCCGTCGCGTCGCGCCGCGCCGCCCGACGTCGTGTCGTCGCGCCGCCTCTCCACTCGCCGCCTCTCCCCTCTGTTCGACCGAAGCCGCCCCGTCCTCCTCTGTTCGGGGCTACTGATGAGCGGGCCCCACTCATCAGCCGGCCAGCCTCCCACTCCCCTCTCTCTCCCCTTTGACGGGTGGACCCACCCGTCATACTCCCTCTCCTCACTGCCTTGTGGACTCTGCCCGCCAGCTCACTCCCTCTCTCTCTCAACGCCACGTGGGTCCCGGCTGTCAGCTTTCCTCTCTTCTTGGTGCTGACGTCATGCCTCCGATTAATTATGCAATAATTCATTAAGGTTTTCTGTTTAGTTTAAAAACACAGTTAATCTTCTAAAATTCATAGCTAATTCATCTAGTCTCCGTTTAGGTCCATTCAAGTCTCATTAAATCCAAAAAAATGCCAAGAATCCATTAAAAATAGTTTCTTTCTCTGTTTCAGTAGTTTTATAGCATGTTTTGCTTGTTTTGCCTTGTTTGTCGTAGGTTTTTCCCCCGTCGAAGCGCCGTTCGTTGTCAAAGTCGTTGCAGAAGTTCCTCGTGGGTCTAAGCATGGCAAGTGGCACCCTTCTTTGATCATATTGAACCTATGTTTATAAAATTCCTTGCTTTACATTCAAACATACATTGTTTTATGCAAATCTATTTACTTTACTTATCTATTGGGCAATTACCATATATCTGTTAATTCCCATTCATTATTATTGTCATCCCAGGGTTAATTTGACTAGAAATAGGGTTAGGAAATGCTTAGCCATGCTTAGTTCAACTAGCTCACCAATTATTATTTAATTACTGTTACACTTTGATAGACCTTTAATGGTTGTAATCATTATTAATATCTCGTTGAGGATTAATACAACTAAAATATTGCTTATGGTGGGCTGTGGGTGCATGGTTTTGAGAGTCGTGCCCATGGCAATTAAGGACCGGTTCTCAGGAAACCCTGAAAGTCTTACACATACTAACCACAAGCCAGAATGGGCAACGGTGAGACTCGTAATCTAGCTTGTCCCTATTCGACGTACCAAGGCAAGGGTGAGCGTGATGGAGTATGGACGGGCAATCCTGGTGTAACGAAAGCCTCTGCTGCTTCTGGATTCACCAAGGCACAAGAGGGGACTGCCTGACTTGGTGTAAAGGAGGGGGTGAAACCTGAAGTGCGGTACGATTGTCTAGGAAGGGTTAGGTGAAAGATCTTATCATGGTTTCCGTACTGAGGTATCGTGGTGATACGTTGGGGCATGGTAACATGCTTGGGAGCCATGTCTTGTGGGTAAAGTTGTACACCTCTGCAGAGTAAAACTATTTGAATAGCCGTGCCCGCAGTTATTGGGCGAACTAACAGATTCACTGGGATTAGTTGAACCCCTTTAATAATTTTATCAATCTTGGAACTGGTTTGACCCTGCGCAACGTGGTGTAACGTTGGCAGTGGTTTGTGCCTGTTGCAACTTGGTGTAACGTTGAACAGCGGATGTTTATTTTTAAATATTTACTTTACTTTTATTTCAGTCTATTTTATTTACTGTTCTGCTAAATTACTGCAGCTTTGTGCAATTTAACCTTAGCCTATCTTTGACATCCTATTGCATTCATTATTCTCCCTCTCTTGGTGTTACTTGTTGAGTACGGTGGTTTGTACTCAGCCTTGCTTAATTTTTCCCCCACCAGAGCAAGTGCCAGAGCCTGAGTCAGAAGTCAGAAGAAGGTTGTTCCCAAGGTTGAAGTGAGGTTCAGTCCGCCGTCGAGAATGCCTGTGGTGTGGAGCCGTCTTCGCTTGCTGAAGCTGAAGATTAGATGGTTTAGTTTGTTTTCTTTTTCCGCTGCATTTCGATAGATAATTGTTTTTATTTGTTTTTAAGTCGTGGAACTGTGTATTGATTTGTCATAGTGTACTCGGGCTGATGCCTGGACCGAGATTTAATACATGCTATTGTTCAGAAATTTGGTGTAAATTTCTGGGCGTGGCAAATACTATCTTAAATATTAAGCCACACTATACAAATTCTTTAGGATTACGAGAGGGGATCGACAACTAATCAAGTGCACATGATAGTTAGGAGAAATAGTCTTAGGATATGATTTTTACCACTCTACCCTCGCTCTATCGTAATCTTTTAAGAGCATAACTACCTTATATACTCTTACATGGTATATATAACCAGTGACACCAACTATAATGGCAAGTCGATTCAATCACAATAGTAATTGTATTTTCATATTCTTCAATTCACCTACTAAGGATAAGCGGAGGGAAACTCATTTCCAATACTTATCCCATTTTTTTTTCATGACCTTGGTCACAATAGTGGTGTCGTCTATTGAGACTTAAGTCTTCAGGAGGTGAATCCACGAGATAAATACACCCAAGGCCACGAAGAGTAAGAGTTGTCCTGACAACGTACAATAACACATTGCCACCACTAGGGCAATGTCACGCCCAGAAATTTACACCAAATTTTTGAACAATAGCATGTATTAAATCTCGGTCCAAGCATCAGCCCGAGTACACACTATGATAAATCAATACACAGTTTCACGACTTAAAAACAAATAAAAATAATTATCTATCGAAATGCAGCGGAAAAGGAAAACAAACTAAACCATCTAATCTTTAGCTTAACTGGCGATGACGGCTCCACACCACAGGCATTCTCGACGGCAGACTGAACCTCACTTCAACCTCTAGAACAACCTTCTGACTTAGGCTCTGGCACTTGCTCTGGTGGGGGAAAAATTAAGCAAGGCTGAGTACAAACCACCGTACTCAACAAGTAACACCCAAGAGAGGAAGAATAATGAATGCAATAGGGTATCAAGGAATAGGCTAAGGTTAAATTGCACAAAGCTGCAGTAATTTAGCAAAACAGTAGATAAAATAGACTGAAAGAAAAGTAAAGTAAACATTTAAAATAATCATCCACTGTTCAACGTTACACCACGTTGCAACAGGCCCAGACCGCTGTCGAACGTTACACCACGTAGCGACAGGGTCAACCCTCTGTCCAATGTTAAACCACGTTGCGACAGACCCAAACCACTGCCAACGTTACACCACGTTGCGCAGGGTCAAACTGGTTCCAAGATTAATCCAATTATAAAAGGTTCAACTAATCCTAGTGAATCTGTCAGTTTGCCCAATAACCGCGGGCACGGCTATTCGAATAGTTTTACTCTGCAGAGGTGTACAACTTTACCCACAAGACATGGCTCCCAAGCATGTTACCATGCCCCAACGTATCACCACGATACCTCAGTACGGAAACCATGATAAGACCTTTCACCTAACCCTCCATAGACAATCGCACCGCACTTCAGGTTTCAACCCCTCCTTTACATCAAGTCGGGCAGTCCCCTCTTGTGCCTTGGTGAATCCGGAAGTAGCAGAGGCTTTCGTTACACCACGATTGCCTGTCCATACTCCATCACGCTCACCCTTGCCTTGGTACGTCGAATAGGGACAAGCTAGATTACGAGTCTCACCGTTGCCCATTCTGGCTTGTGGTTAGTACGTGTAAGACTTTCAGGGTTTTCCGAGAACCGGTCCTTAATTGCCATGGGCATGACTCTCAAAACAATGCACCCATGGCCCACCATAAGCAATATTTTAGTTGTATTAATCAACATCGGGAAATTAATGATGACCACAACCATTAAAGATCTATCAAAGTCTAATGGCTAAGCATTACCTAAGCCTATTTCTAGTCAAATTAACCCTGGGATAACAATAATAAGTGGGAATCAATGGATATTAAGGTAATTGCCCAATAGATAAATACAATAAATAGATTTGCATAAAACGATGCATGTTTGAATGTAAAGCGAGGAATTTTATAAACATAGGTTCAATATGATCAAAGAAGGGTGCCACTTGCCTTGCTTAGACCCACGAGAAACTTCAGCGATGACTTCGAGAACGAACGGCGCTGCGACGGGGAAAAACCTACGACAAACAAGGCAAAACAAGCAAAAGCAGACTATAAAACTACTGAAACAGAGAAAGAAACTATTTTTAATGGATTCTTGGCATTTTTCTGGATTTAATGAAATTTGAATGGGCCTAAACGGAGACTAGATGAATTACTTATGAATTTTAGAAGTTTTCTGGGTTTTTAACTAAACAAACAAGTCCTAAATCAATTATTGCGCAATTAATAGGGCTACTGACGTCAGCGATGAGAGAGGGAGGGCGGCGCCGACAGATGGGGTCCACCTGTCGGTGAGGGAGAGGGGGAAGGAGGGGCTGACACGCGGGCCTGAGGAGGAGAGAGAGGAAGGAGAGTCTGGCGGGTGGGACCCGCCGGCCGATGAGAGGGAAACAGAGAGGGGGAGGAGAGCGTGGCCAGCGGCGAACGACTCGAGCGACGCGGCGGCGACGCGAGCCGGCGGTGGCGACGACGGCGGGTGCGGCAGCGACGACGCGACCAGCGGCAACGGCGCGGGACGGCGGCCGACGGCAGATGCGTCGCACTGCGGCGGCACGACGGGAACGCCGGGCGGCTCGGGGAGGCAACGACGGCGCGACGAGCGCGGCGGTGCGGCGAATGGCGGGCGCGCTCCGGCGGCGAACGGCGGCAACGCGGCGGTGACGGCGAGGCGACGAGGGTGGTGGGTGATGACGCGACGGTGATGACCGGTGACTCGCGGCGCTCGGTGACGACGACGCGGCGAGGGCACAGCGGCGGCGGTGGAGGGAACGGGAGAGGGAGGAGGGGAAGCGCTCACCGGCGGCGACGAAGACGGCGGCGCGTCGGCGAGGGCGAGGCGGAGGTGGTGATGGCGCTCCGCGGTGGCGAACGGCGGCGAGGCGGAACGGGAACGAGTGCGGTGGCGTGCGGCGATGGGGCTTTATGAGGAGGAGGCACCGGCTAGGGCGGTGGCGATGGTTGGGGAGGAGACCGAGTCGGCGACGAGCCGGATTCGGCAGCGGTGGTTGTGGCGGAGGAGTTGGAGTCGGCGGCGGCGCGGCGCGGGCTCGGTTCGGCCGGGCGAGGGAGGCGAGGCGGACTTCGGCGGCGCGCGGGCGCTGAGCCGAGGCGGGGGCGAGCGAGCTAGGCCAGCGGCTGGCGGCCTAGGCGGAGGGGAAGGCGCGCGGGGAGAGAAGGCCGGCTCGGCTGGGCCGGCCTGGAGGGAGAGGTGGGCTGGCTCGGCTAGGCCGGCCCGGGAAGGAGGAGAGGAAAAAGAAAAAGGAAAAAGAAAAGGAAGGGGAGGCAAATTGGACTTCGGTCCAATTTGGGAAGGAAGGGAAAAAAGAAAGGAAAAAGGAGGAAAAAAGAAAAGCCCCCACTTTTGCCGAATTTTAAATTAATTTGTTTGGCTAAATTTTATACTTCTTCAATTTGAGTTTAAATCCAGTTAAATTAAGCCAATTATTATTTAAATTAAATTAAGTTCTTTTAGAGGGATTTTTCCTGAGTTAATTAAGCCAATTATTATTTACGGATTTCTTTTACAAATTTTGGATTGGGATAAAACTCCGGGCGTGACAGGCAAGCTACTGGTGCAACTAGACTAATAGAGATGAGTGGATAGGAAGATGAAGCTAGGAACACAAGAAATGCAAGTAATGAAGAAGTAGATAAAGAAGTAAGGGTACCAAGAGAAAGAGACTTCCTACCTGTAAATGAATTAGACTAGTCAGGATGGTATAGGAGCAATGGGCTCTATGGTAAGCTGCGAGCTATATATGTGAAGAGATGCAAATGGAGTTACAAAGGTTACTAAACTGCGTTCGCCCCTCCCACTAAGTTAACTTATCTCCCTCGTTTTTCGCGCGTACGCTTCCCGAACTGCTAAACGGTTTTTTTAAAAAAAAATTCTATAGGAAAGTTGTTCTAAAAAATTATATTATGTTTTTTAGTAATGAATAATTAATTAATCATGTACTAATTGATTACTACTTTTTTTACGCCAGGGCAAGTTAGCTTATCCCCATTCAAAAGAACGCGACCTAAGCTTGTAGAGCCAAATAGCGGGAACAGGGGGAGCCACCCCAAGATGCTATAGAAGTGCTAGAATCATTAGATACGGGAGAAACTATAACACAACCTTGGTCGGGAAGCCTATCAAATGTCATCGACCTATCATCCAACACTCAATTACCAAATAGCACCAACTTGCCATACAACACTCAAATGTTGAATACCATTAGCCTACCACCAATCACTCAAATACAAATGTCACCAACCTACACTGTTTCACATATACTGAATCTTTTAACCTACGTACCATCAATTGATCATATGATCAACACCTTGAATAAATTACTCCTTGTAGGTGTAGCAAACCTGCCAAACATCTTCAGCTCATTACCAAGCCTAAGATGCAGCATGGGTGCAGGCACTTTGGGTGTCATGTGCGAACACCATTCCAAACAAAACCGAGTGGTCAAGTTGTCGAGCAAAAGTACTCCAATACCTATTACAGGTATGTCTATGTCTGATGGATCGTTACCCATCAGAGGTATATCTAGCTATCAGAGACCACTTCCATGCGACGAGGGTGAGACCAGTTAAAGGTGAAAGTCGTGTATTGCTCCTAGGGTGCTAGTAGAGTAGTCGACAAACCAATAGACCAGCCCCCTTTGAATTAGAATCACAATAATCGAATGCATATGGTAAGTTGGTGAATGTTCTGTACTGCTTCTTGGCCGCATTGGGTGCTTTGATAATTGATAGGCTTATATATTGTCACGCCCAAAAATTTTTCATATGAATTTCTGAACTTAATTGTGTATTAAAATTCCCTGTCCAAGACCAGCCAGGGTACACAAAAAGACAGTGTTGATTACATAACCATCGTTCTTAGAAACAACTGAAAATAACATTTAATCTAACAAAAAATACAGCGGAAAGATAACGCAGAATAGCTCCAGCGAAGCACGGCTCCAGTCCACAAGCAACATTTCGACGGCGGACAACTTACTCCTGAGAGTCACCTCCATCGGATTCAACTTCTAACTCTGAAGGGGAAAATTACGCAAGGTTGAGTACAAACCAGCGTACTCAACAAGTAGCATGGAATAGGAGTAATAAATGATGCAAAAGAATCACAATGAATAAGGTAAGGTTAGTTGCAACAAAGCAGCATTTAAATAAATAACAGAGGTTAAACAGAAATGTGGTAAATAAGTAAATAATATTTGTAAAGTACCAACATCACTGTCCAACGTTACACCACGTTGAAACAGGACCAACCGTTACTCAATGTTACACCACGTTGCAGTAGTCCCAAGTGAAAGCCATTTTACCAAAGTCATTAAATGTTCGACTAATCACAGTGAATATGGCAGCTCGCTCATAACCGTGGGCACGACTATTCGAATAGGTTTACTCTGATCAGAGGTGTACTACTGTACCAACAAGACATAGTCCCTAAAAGTGAATCTAGCCCCTAAAGCGGGTTTTGGATGATTAATGACAATTCTAGTCAAAACATGTGCGCGCTAACCCTTTTGTGATTGCAGAGAAGTAAAGCAAAGTTTAAGTTACACTCTAATGTGAAAGGTTCAAGTTAAACTAGAAGTGAACCATAAGACGAAAAACGAACAGATTTGAAGCTTTAGAAATGCATTTTTCTTTTTCGCTTTGAGTCATAGGAAAATCAGTACTATTAAGAGGGGTCACCTAGTCAACACATGCATCCATGAGTGTTTAAGTGAGTGTTAGAGGCTAGGACAGAAATTTCCAGAGAGCCTGGACCAGACGGTCTGGTTGGGACCGGATAGTCCTACCCCAGGCAACAGCGAGAACCTAAGTATGGGCTGGATGGTCCGGCCCCTGGGCCTGGACAGTCCGGCTCATGTAACTTTATCCAACGGCTAGCTGACGTTTGACAGCACTATATAGTCCATCTCGAGATTCTAGCCGTTGGAGAGGTTTCCAGTTCAAACTGTAGGGTTCCTAGGGTGGTTCTAGCACTCTCCAAGCCTCCCCACCTATCCCAACACCTCCTAGAGTGATTAAAGAGAGAATCTAGCCTAGGTTGTGTTGAGAGGGATTAGTGAGTGACATTGAGTGTCTTTAAGCTTTCAAGAGAGTGATCAAGAGATCTTGAGCGACCAAATGGATGCATGTGGAGACATGGAGGCCTATTACTCTTGGAGCTTGAGCTCCTAGACGGATAGGCGTCGCCCATGAGCCTCCAAGCGTTGTGGATCGCCCAAGATTAAGTTTGTGAAGGTTGGCGTCTAACCTCCGCAAAGAAAAAGGCACGTTCTCTACTTGATTGTGAAAGAGTATATCAAGGCCTAGAGGGGGGTGAATAGGCGATTTAAAAAATAAACATAAAAAGCCGAAGCTGAGACTTTCGGAAGTTCCGGTCAGTGGCTTCGGAACTTCAGGCCTTCGGAAGTTCTGTTGATCTTCGGAACTTCCGACAGCACTAGATCTCGAACGGGAAGGAGTAGATCTAGCCAACCAAACATCAAATAAGCAAACCACCTCCAAGCTTTGTACAAACAGCAACTAGAGTACGCGCGGCAACCAAAAGCAAAACTTAAATAACAAGTTAGAGAGATTTCACCACAAGTGTAGACGGAGACTTTTTACCAAAGTTCCAATCCTTGAGGGGATTGTACTCTCCGTTGAGGAGCTCAAACTTGAGCCGGGTTCCACAACCCTTTCCTCGGGGTTGCACTCATGCACTCCCCCTCACTCGAAGTATCTCTTCCCTTTCGGAGGTGAGATCCAACCTTCACAAACCTTTTCCCAGCGTACCACAAGAACTTCGGTGGATCGAGGAACGACGCCTAGCCGTCTAGGTGTCCTCAACCACCAAGAGTAACAAGCTAGCAAAAAGATTTTGGGATGAATTTAGTGCTGACGAAATTTCTCGCGAAGTCAACACCAAGCACTCAAACCAACTCACACACACACAAAATCCAAATCACTTAGATCCGTGGAGAGGAGGAAGTGAGAAAGCAAGGCTCAAAGTGAATCTCAAGAAAAGCAAGCCAAGGGCATAGAGATGAACATCTGAAGCAGCAACCCTAGCTTGAGGGGTTGGGGGGGTATTTATACCCCGGTCTCAATTTTTGCCCGTTGGGGGCAAAAGATTCCTTCTTCGGAACTTCCGGTCAGCTCAAAATAGCAGCCCCAACACTTAGAAAATTCAAAGTCAACTGTGAAAAGTCAAGTCAACGGAAGTTCTGGTCAAGACCTTCGGAACTTCCGTGAATCTTACATAACTGATTCTGGCTCCTTCGAAACTTCCGAAAGTCTCCGTCAGAACTTCCGTGAATCTTACAGAACCGATTCTGGCCCCTTTGGAACTTCCGGAGGTCTCCTTCGGAACTTCCGTGAATCTTACAGAACCGATTCTGGCCCCTTTGGAACTTCCAGAGGTCTCCTTCGGAACTTCTGTGAATCTTACAGAACTGATTCTGGCCCCTTCGAATGTTCCGACAGTACCTTCGGAACTTCCGTAAATTCCAGCACAACTTCAAAAAGATAGCAAACGATCCACTTCAAAAATATTTTCGAGCACCGGATTCATTCATAGATTTCATTTGCACACCCCTCTTTATAGTACGGCATTCCTAGTTGACTCAAATTCAAAGTAAATGCACACGCCAACACGAATATACGGACTTTACTTCTCTTTTCACGTGGGCGACGCAACAACAACTTTTTCATGAGAACTATTTATACCTTCACATTCTCACACACGTCATTAGTCCTCATCATTTGATTGTCATTAATCACCAAAACAAATTAGGGGCCTAGATGTACTTTCAATCTCCCCCTTTTTGGTGATTGATGACAACCATTTGATTCACAAGAGATATTTGAATAAAATTGACGAAATTTTGACACAAGGTAAAGATTGAGCTCCCCCTTGAGGTATGCATTATACGCATGGAGTAACTCCCCCTTACACCTTGCATCTTACAGTAAGCACAAATGTGAACAAGCATAGATATAGCAATAGAAATAGCAAGCTCACAAATGATATTACATCACATCACATAGTCTTAAACGAATAGAAACTAGCAAGTGTTCCACTACATGGACAATGCACATTAAACATGTGATGCAGATAGTTCGATGAATGCTATGCAATGCAAATAGTTCAAGTGTTCCAACCAACTCGACACTAAGGAAGATAGAAGATAGACTACTTCTCCCCCTTTGGCATCAAGACACCAAAAAGAGAAGAAGTGAAGGAACATGGTGAGAACTCAGTTGTGGGGTGCATGTGTGTCGGGATCAAACTCCTCTTCAGACTCCCACTGCCACACCTCTGGCTCACTCACTTGGCCTTCAGATCCAGTGTCAGAATGTGGCAAGTTGAGATGCTTCTGGATCTCCTTCAACCTCTGAGTGTTCTTCTTTCCTGCATTTCTTTCTTTCATAAGAATGAAGTGGTTGGAGGAACAGATGCTGAAAATCTTCTTTAGGAACTTGATTGGGGAGGAGGACTTTTGCTGACTCGAAGCTCTGGCGTGACCCCGGAAAGTAGGAATGTCACGCTGTCGGGATCCGCCAGCCTGGCTAGAACCACCAGCCTGACTGGTGCCTCCTTGCTCCCCCTCTACTCCAGACTCATAGATTGGCTGATCCAGGCGAAGACCAAGTTTGGTGTGCTTGACTTCCTTGACAAAGGTGGTCCCGGTGACAATCTCAATCATAAACATGATGTAAGGAGAGTAGCCCAGACCCTTTCATATGAGAGACAGAGGTATTGCATATTTCATCCCAAATGAACCTAGGCACATTGAAGGGATTTCGGAGGCTCATCCTGCGAAGAATGTTGCGAGTATAGGAGTTGATGGGGCTAGCATCACCATCCTTGGGAGTAAGGGTCTTCTTCAACATCCTGTTGAGATAGACAAAGGTAGGCTTGAGTCCTTTTACTGCCCCCAAGTCTGGACTGCCTCTAGGAATATACATGCGGGACAACATCCCATCAGCAAGAACATCTTCGCTGTGCACTTTGTTGTAGATGTCGACAGGGTACTTATCAAAGCCAAAAAGGACCACAAAGTCATTGTAGGTGATATTGTACCACCTTCCCTGTGTCATCCAAAACATGGTGTTCCCCTCAGGTTCTCCAAAGTACATTGTGGCATAGAAATGAGCTATTATTTCCTCACACCAATCATGCTCAAGTTCCATGATCTCTAAGAGGAACATACGCATGCAGATGCTGATGATCTCATTGACCACGGGAACATCCAGCCGGCGCAGACCATCCCAGTCTATCCACTGCATGGGGACAGTCTTGTGCTGCTTTGCCATGATCACTGTCTCATAGAAGTCCTGCTGAAACTTGGTCCAGAAGCAACTATCTGAGGCAGACCTTGTTGCATCTGGCTCACTATCTGGCTCACAAGATCTTCCACCTTCTTGTTCCAGTTGGTCACACTGCCTCTGTTGCCAACTGGCCTGTGAATGTACAGGGGACCAACCACGTTCCCAGTATGAAAACCCTGTCTGGTTGGATCAAAGTGCCCTGCTGGCACCTTGGCTGCGGCCCTTCTTTCTAGCAACCTTCCTCCAAGATTCACCCTCTCTGTTTGAGGGACGTGCTCATGGTTGCTGGGAGACCAATCACTGTCAGTGGCATTCTCTCAGGAGGAGATGGGAGTGCGAACCCTCTTTCCCTTTTGCCTGCTGGAAAACTTCTTTGTTGGAGCCATGATCCTTTCATACAAACAAGAACAAGAAAATAAGGATTGGAGGACTCTAGGAATGCAAAGCATGAGATGGTGCTCGGGGTTGAATCCTCTTCGGAACTTCCGAAGGAGTTCAAACCTGAACCCCAAAACCCAAGATTTGCATGATTCAACCATGGAAACTGTGAATAAACTCTAGGAAAGTACTCTATAACCACAGATCTATGGTTCTATGAAGCGGAATCCAAAGGCATTGTCCCAAGGCATGTAGATCTGAGGAAGAACCAAAGAGAAACCGAAGAAAATACCTTGAGACGATGAACTTGTGAAGAACTTGATGGGGATCATCCCTTGAAGGCCTCAAATCCGCCTCCACACCACGTGGAGTGCAGGAAGCCTCCAAAGAATTTGGATCTAGCCCTAGTTTTTGGTGAAGGGTGAAGAACTAGGGTTAGAACCGTGGGGGAGAGGTAAAAAGTGAAAAACTTTTACCCTCCTGACGGCCTCCCCTTTATATACTTGGAGACCCCTTCGGAAGTTCCGGTCCCCTTCACCGTAACTTCCGACAAAGGTACATAACCGAATCTTGAGGCTTCGGAACTTTTGGTCAGGCTGACCGAAACTTCCGATGAAGTGGAATTCCGTCCTGTAAGATCTCCGGAACTTTCGGTCATCCTGACCGGAACTTCCGAGATTCCAGGAGGACTCTAAAACTTATTTTTCGAAGGGAAGACTCGACCAAAGACATTTTGATGACTTGGATGAGTTAGATTGAAACACATTGATCCATTATGAGAATGCAACTAGCTAAACCACAAACATTTATATCAAGTTGCAATTTATCATATTGAAGCATGAGATAAAATATGCACATGCATATTACCCTTCCTAGGAAGGGCATGTATGAATCCATGTGAATTGTGCAAGAACCAACATTTACACAAAATGAAGCTTCAAAAGCACATAGATTCAATTTATGCACACAAGAGTGACTAGTGATCATTCATAAATTAAATAAGCAATTTGTCACAATGTGCTATGCATGCATGCAACATATCAAGCCACATTTCGAGAATCCAAGATATTTAGCTCACTCCTTAAGGCACAAAACCTATTTTCATCTAAAGGCTTGGTAAAAATATCCACCAATTGTTTTTCGGTTCCCACATGAGAAATTTCTATGTCACCCTTGGTGTTGTGATCTCTTAGAAAGTGGTGGCGGATATCTATGTGTTTTGTGTGAGAGTGTTGGACGGGATTATTGGCAATTTTGATGGCACTCTCATTGTCAAGAAGGGGCACTTTGCTCACAGAGGCCATAGTCATGCAAAGTTTGCTTTATCCAACGCAATTAAGCACAACAACTCCTCGCCAAAACGTATTCCACCTCGGCGGTGGATAGGGCGACGGAGTTTTGCTTCTTGGAAGACCAAGAAACAAGGGACCTACCCAAGAATTGGCAAGTTCCCGATGTGCTCTTCCTATCCACCTTGCACCCGGTATAATCCGCATGGGAATAACCAATGAGATTAAACCGTGCGCCCTTAGGATACCAAAGACCAAGATTAGGTGTATGAACTATATATCTAAGGATTCTCTTAACGGCCACAAGGTGACATTCCTTGGGAGCGGCTTGAAATCTTGCACACATACATACGCTAAGCATAATATCCGACCTAGATGCACAAAGATAAAGCAAGGATCCAATGATGGAACGGTAGACCTTTTGGTCGACGTCTTTACCTTGCTCGTTGAGGTCAAGATGCCCATTTGAAGGCATGAGTGTACGGGCCGGTTTGGCATTCTCCATGTCAAACTTCTTGAGCATGTCCTTAGCATATTTGGTTTGGCAAATGAATGTTCCCTCCTTTAATTGCTTGATTTGGAGACCGAGGAAGAACTTCAATTCGCCCATCATGGACATCTCAAAGCGCTTAGTCATCATCCTACTAAACTCATCACTAAAAGCTTGGTTAGTAGAACCAAATATAATGTCATCGACATATATTTGGCACACAAATAAATCTTTCCTATGTCTTTTAGTAAAGAGAGTGGTGTCGGCTTTGCCTATTTCAAAGTCATTTTTCACAAGAAAATCACGAAAGCATTCATACCATGCTCTAGGAGCTTGCTTAAGCCCATAGAGCGCCTTGTGAAGCTTGTACACGTGATTTGGGTACTTGGGGTCTTCAAAGCACGGCGGTTGTTCTACATATACCAACTCATTAATAGGCCTATTAAGAAAGGCACTCTTCACATCCATTTGGTATAGCTTGAAGTCATGGTTAGTTGCATACGCAAGTAATATCCGGATTGACTCAAGTTTAGCAACCGGCGTGAAAGTTTCACCAAAATCAAGTCCCTCGATTTGTGTGAAACCTTGCGCCACTAACCTTGCCTTGTTTTGTGTAACAACGTCATTTTCATCTTGTTTGTTGCGGAAGACCCATTTTGTACCAATCACATTTTGTTGTGGTCGTTCTACTAGCGACCACACTTGATTGCGCATGAAGTTGTTGAGTTCTTCTTGCATGGCCATCACGCAATCGGCGTCTTCAAGTGCCTCTTCCACCCTAAGTGGCTCAATAGAGGAAACAAACGAGTAATGTTCACAAAAATTTGTGACACGAGATCGAGTTGTTACCCCTTTATTTATATCACCAAGAATTTTGTCGGTGGGGTGGTCACGATGGATGCTTTGATGAACTCTTGGATGTGGTACTTGTGATACATCTTCACGGCTTTCTTCATCTTGCTCATGGATTGTTGGTAACGGCGGTTCTTGCACTTGTGATATTGATGGCTCAACATGTGTTGATGAAGAAGGGTCATCTCTATTTGACACTTGAGGACGTACATCCCCCCAATAGCCATCCTCCGTATAGCTTCCTAGGGTATTTCTTCTTCATCTAGCACATGAGAATCAACTTGCTCCTTTTGGGAGCTGTTAGTTTCGTCAAACGTCACATCACGTGCGATCTCAACAACACCGGAGGTCTTGTTGAAAACACGGTATGCCACGAATTTGACGCGTAGCCAAGCAAGAACCCCTCATCCACTTTAGGCGCAATTTGGATGCTCTTGCCTTCTTGTTAAGAATAAAACACTTATTACCGAAGACTCGAAAGTATGAGATGTCCGGTTTGTTACTGGTAAGAAGCTCATAGGAAGTCTTCTTTAGAAGGCGATGGAGATACAACCGGTTGATGGCGTGACATGCGGTGTTGACATGCACTACACACCCTATCTTTCTCAAAATGTACATTTGTTAGTCCTTCAATGTGATCCCCTTTTAGAAGTTTGTGAAGATTTCTCATTCCAACATGGGCTAGTCTCCGATGCCATAACCACCCCATGTTGGACTTGGCCACTAGACATGTCTCAAGGTTCGCTTCTTTCGAAAAGAAGTCAACAAGATAAAGTTTGCCCTTGAGAACACCTCTAAAAGCCACGGAGGAATCATTCCTTCTAAAAACGGTCACATCCACATCGGTAAATAGACAATTATATCCAAGCTTGCATAATTGAGAAATGGAAAGAAGATTGTAATTTAGAGATTTTACTAAAAGAACGTTTGAGATAGAGAGGTCCTTGGAGATTGCAATCTTACCCAATCCAACGACCTTTCCCTTACCATTGTCTCCAAAGACGATGTTCTCTTGAGAGGATCCATTTTCATCAAGAGATGAGAACATCGACTTTTCTCCGGTCATGTGGTTGGTGCAACCACTATCGATCACCCAACTCCTTCCACCGGAGACATATTCCTACAAGAGTTCAACTTCTTGCTTTAGGTACCTATACTTGCATGGGTCCTTTCATGTTAGTGACAAGTGCTTTTGGCACCCAAATAGCTCTCTTGATAGAAATATGTTTGCCCCGAGGACCAACATAGCGAGCCACAACACGACCATTGGCATTCCTCCTAAGAACATAAGATGTGTCAAATGAACAATGAGGCATATGAGTAATAGGGATGATACTTTTAGCCTTGACAAAGTTGTCAAGCCCTTTGATCTTCTTGATCATCACACTCGTATCAACTCTTCCCTTAGGTGGAGGAATGTATCCAAGGCCTTCACGGTTGTGGTTGTCACGTTGGTACCCGAGGTACTCCTTTAGGGCTTTACTACCCATGTGGCACTTGAGAAGCCCGTTGTTGAGTAACCCCATGAGCTTCTCATTTTGAGCGGTCAAGGCTTTCACGGCCTTGGCGTTTGAGGTGCAAGCATCAAGGTCATGGTTCTTACATTTAACACATGGCTCATTGCTTGACTCTTTTGAGTTTTTAGATATCTCACTAAGGGAGGGAGAACACTTGTTGAGTGTGTCAAGCTTATCCTCTAGAGAGTGGTATGCCTTTTCCAAGCTTTCCACCTTCTCTACAAGCTTTGCATTTGACTCCTCAAGTAGTGAGCATGAGTTCTTGGTGTCTTTGTAAAGACGCACAAGTGTCTCATATCTTTTTCTCTCCTTAGTGAGTTCACTCTCGAGTTCAAGGTTACACTCTTTCTCATGAATGAGCATATCCTCTTGCTTCTCGAGAAGGGACTCATGACCCTCAATAGTGTCAAGCAATTCACACATGGTTGGCAAGGACTCCTTGCTTAGCTCATCGACCAACTCATCTTCAACTTTATCATCATCACTCCCACAAATTTCATCAATCAAGTCATGACTAAATAATTTTGAGGAAGGTGATACCTTGTGCTCTTTTGCCATAAGACAAAGAGGAGCGTCATTGTCGCTATCATAGTTGAAGAGGGTTGGTGGCAATGGTGGTGAAGACTTGATGGCGACGGTTGCCATTCCATCTTCATCACTTGAGCTTGAGTTGCCCTCAGAGTCGGAGGTCCACTCATCACCGATATGAGCTTGCCCCCTTTCCTCCTTCTTCCCATGCTTGCCCTTGTTCTTCTTGAAGTGCCTCTCCTTCTTCTTCTTCTTCTTCTTCTTCTTCTTCTTCTTCTTCTTCTTGTCGTCATCGAGCTTAGGGCACTCGGCGATGAAGTACCCGGTTTCACCACACTCGAAACACTTGCATGATGAGTGCCTTCCCCTTGACTTACCGAAGCTTGACTTGGAGATGCCTCCCTTGAAGAAGCCGCTTCTCCTCATGTACTTCCCAAGCCACCGGACGAATAATGCCATGTCATCCTCGGCTCGAGAAGTACACTCTTCATCAACCTCAGCCTCCTTGACGGCTTTCAAGACTATGTCTTGTTTCTTTGGTGTTGAGCCTTGAGAGATGAAGTTGCAAGCATCCTTGGATTCTTGCTTGATCAAGTCATGAGCAAGGATTCGCCCAAGCACGTCATGAGGTGTCAAGGTGTTGAAGTCTCACGTATGAGAGTTACCAAGGTTGAGTTCCTTGGTGTGATGGCCCGGAGCATCTTCTTCACAATATAACTATCCATCATGTCCTTACACCCAAGTCCCTTGATCTCGTTGACGATCTTGCTCAACCGGTCGTACATCTCACTTGGGGTCTCCTCCGGCTTCAACACGAACCTCTCCAATTGTCCCTTCAAAATTTCTACCTTAGATTCACGCACCCCGTCAGTGCCTTCATGGACATTGCGGAGGGTGTCCCAAATTTTCTTGGTGCTCTCGATCCCATCGACCTAGTTGAACTCAATGCACTAAGCAATGCATTGGTGGCTTGAGCATTCTTATGCTCATTTGTGTCATCTTCTTCGGTGGGCGCGGTTGGATTCTGCAAAACATAGCCATTTTCGACTATCCTCCAAATAGATGGGTTAATAGACTTTAAGTGCATCTTCATCCTATGCTTCCAAGCGGCATACTCCGTACCATTAAAGTACGATGCTCTTCCGCTATAAGAGGAATAGGATGTAGATGTAGAGTATTCATGCCTGACGGCGGAGTAATCACTGCTTCGGCCATGAGGAATAATCGCATTATCATCTTTCCTCTCTCCCGACATGATCTGTCCAAGCAGTTAAGCCTAATAAGGAGATTAGGCTCTGATACCAATTGAAACAGTATATCGAGGCCTAGAGGGGGGTGAATAGGCGATTTAAAAAATAAACCTAAAAAGCGGAAGCTGAGACTTTCCGAAGTTCCGGTCAGTGGCTTCGGAACTTCCAGCCTTTGGAAGTTCCGTTGATGTTCAGAACTTCCGACAGCACCAGATCTAGAACGGGAAAGGAGTAGATCTAGCCAACCAAACCTCAAATAAGTAAACCACCTCCAAGCTTTGCACAAACAGGAACTAGAGTACGCGCGGCAACCAAAAGCAAAGCTTAAATAACAAGTTAGAGAGATTTCACCACAACTGTAGACGGAGACTTTTTACCGAAGTTCCAATCTTTGAGGGGATTATACTCTCCATTGAGGAGCTCAAACATCTGAAGCAGCAACCCTAGCTTGAGGGGTTGGGGGGTATTTATACCCCCCTCTCAATTTCTGCCCGTTGGGGGCAAAAGATTCCTTCTTCGGAACTTCCGGAGGTCTCCTTCGAAACTTTCGGTCAGTTCAAAATAGCAGCCCCCAACACTTAGAAAATTCAAAGTCAACTGTGAGAAGTCAAGTCAATGGAACTTTCGATCAAGACCTTCGGAACTTTCATGAATCTTACATAACCGACTCTGGCTCCTTCGAAACTTCCGAAGGTCTCCTTCGGAACTTCCGTGAATCTTACAGAACCGATTCTGGCCCCTTCGGAACTTCCGGAGGTCTCCTTCGGAACTTCCGTGAATCTTACAGAACCGATCCTGGCCCCTTCGAAACTTCTGGAGGTCTCCTTCGGAACTTCCGTGAATCTTACAGAACCGATTCTGGCCCCTTCGGAAGTTCCGACAGTACCTTCGGAACTTCCGTAAGTTCTAGCACAACTTCAAAATGATAGCAAAAGATCCACTTCAAAAATATTTTCGAGCACCGGATTCATTCATAGATTTCATTTGCACACCCCTCTTTATAGTACGGCATTCCTAGTTTACTCAAATTCAAAGTAAATACACACGCCAACACGAATATACCGACTTTACTTCTTTTTTCACGTGGGCGGCGCAACAACAACTTTTTCACGAGGACTATTTATACCTTCACATTCTCACACACGTCATTAGTCCTCATCATTTGATTGTCATTAATCACCAAAACAAATTAGGGGCCTAGATGCACTTTCAGATTGTTGTGCTTCTTCTTAGAAGGTTCTCGGGTAGAGTGAATTGCATCTTAGGGCTAGGCAAGGGGTTAATCTTGACCTTGGTGGACGATCAAGGGCTTACAAGCGCCTAGGGGTGAATTCAGAGACCTGTGTTGATGTTGTGTGAAGAAGCCAAGAGAGGAAAATGATAGAGAGAGATCCCGCTCAGTGGAGTGCCTCAACGGAGAGTAAGATCAAAGGATCCGAACTTCGGGTAAAAATCCCTCGTGTCCATATTTGTGCTTTCCTTGGTTTTCCGCTATTTTTGTGTTCTTTCTGAGTTCATTTTCAACACACATACACTACACGTTCGCAGGAACTACACCAAGAAAGGAGGATTGAGAAGTCTCCCCTTTCACTGACCGGACAGTCCGGTGTTCATACTTCGACAGTCCGGCCAGAGCTCTTGGTACAACCCGAGGGCTCAGCCCGGACGGTCCGGCCCTATTAACTGCTGCAATTCGAAAGAATTTTTAGGTCGCCTATTCACCCCCTCTAGGCTATCTCCCTAGGGCTTCAGTCCCACTACCCTTGAACATGTACCGACATACCACCATGGCATACCGGATAGGAAACTATGATAGAACCCGTCACATAACCCTCCTTATTCAATCGCACCATATTTCAGGTTTTGCTCCCCCTTTACACCAAGGCAAGCAGCCCCTCTTGTGCCTAGGCAAATCTGAAAGCAGCATAGGCCATCGTTACACCACGACTCTCATCCATACTCCATCACGCTCACCCTAGCCTGGGTACGTCGAATAGTTCGCAATTATACTTCAAATCCCACCGTTGCCCATAATGGCTTCTCGTTAGCATAGAAATATTTTCTAGGGTTTTCTGCAAATCGGTTCTTAATCGTCATGGGTGCGACTCTCAAAACCATGCACCCACAACCCACCATTATCAAAATTTTAGTTGGCATTAACCCGAACCGGGTATTAAATTATCATCATTAGCTAATCAGAACTAGTAAGGATTAATGTGTGATCCTATGAGCTACTTGTTCTAAGCACAGCTAAGCATTAACATATGCCTAATATCTATTCAATTTACCCCTGGTATAGCACGAATAAAGACAGATAATTAACGACATAATAATAGGTAACCCGAAAAAATAAATACAATAAATACTTTAATTGAAACAATGCATGTTTGAATAAATAAAGTAGGTATTTTGCAACACTAGGTTCAATATGATCAAATATGAATGCCACTTGCCTTGTTCTGGTCCCTGAGGTACTTCGGCGATGATTTTGAAGTAAATCGACGCGTCGACGGGCTCCGAATCTATGCGACAAAGCATAAAAATAAATAAAACAGGCACAAACTCTACTTAAATAACACAATAAAGTATTTTAATGGATTCTTGGCAATTTTATGAATTTAATGAAATTTGAATGGACTTAAACGAAGACATGATGAATTAGTTATGAATTTTAGAAGTTTTATGGGTTTTTTTTAACTAAACAGAAAGTCCTAAATAGCATTTATTACGCAATAAAGGAGACGCTGATGTCAGCGAGAAGAGAGGAGGCTGACGGGTAGGGGCCACCTGTCGACATGTGAGGGAGGAAGGAGAGGGGGTGACAAGCGGGCCTGAGGAGAGGAGAGCAAGGGGCGGCCGGCTGACGGGTAGGCCTCGCTTGTCAGTGGCCCAAAACAGAGAGGAGGGGAAGGCGGCCTTGGCCGAGCAGAGGAGAGAGGCGGAGTCGGATGAGCGGGCAACGACCAGCGGCGAGCGGCACGGACCGGCGGGCGGTGACAGACTGCGGTGACCCAGCGGGCGGCGGCGCGAGAACTGGCGACAGCGCTAGGAGCGGCAGTGCAAAAAGGGAGGACGGCAACGGCTCGGGGAGGACGACGGCGGCGGCGCAACGGGAGGACGACGTTGCACCAGCGACGTTGGGGGCACGTTGGCGACGACGAGGCGAGGGTGGCGACCGGTAGAGGGACGACGGCAATGGCCGAAGCGTGCAAGGGCATGGTGGCAGCGTCGGCCCCGGCGACCATGGGCGGAGAGAAAAAGAGAGGGAGAGAGGGGATGGCAGCAGCTTACCGGCAACGGGAACGATGTCAACGAGTCGGCGAGATGGGTGGTGACAGCCGGCGGTGCGAACGGTGGTGCACGTGCGGCGAGATCAGATCGGCAGCGACGGAGAGGTTGGGCACGGCGGCGGCGGGCGGGGTTTTATAGGGGGAGGTGTCTGTCTAGGGCGGGGATGACGATTAGGGAGTCCGGTCGGCCGCGGGCGAAGAGGCGGCAGCAAACGCGGCGACGTCGGCGGTGTCCCGTTCGGCCACGGCGTCGCCTGGGCTCGACTTGGGCCGGGAAAGAGGGAGGAGGAGGGAGGCAGCGTAGACGTGCGAGCGGGGAGGAGGATGGCGAGCTGGGCCGGTCCGGCTGGCGGCCTATGCGGGAGGAGGCGCGCGGTTGGAGGAAGGGAGGGAGTGGGCCGACTGGGCTGGGCTGGTCTGGGAGAGGGAGGGAGAGGAAAAGAAAAAGAAAAAAAAAGAAGGGAGAATTGGGATGGCCCAATTGGGAAAATGAAAAGAA